>NC_044979.1:16635336-16636378 GCF_008728515.1 Papio anubis
TCGCCTCCTCACCCCCACCCTGTTGTGCCAACAAAAAATATCACAGGCACTGCCAAATGTCCCCTGGGAGACAAAATCTTCTCATTTGAGAGCTACTACTTTACAGGTAAGAAGCTGTTATTGTTGAGAACTAGCGAATATGCATGGCTGTGTTCCAATAAAACTTTATATGCAAATCAGCAAACAACCAGATTTTTTTGTAGGCCGTAGTTTGCCAGGCTGTGCTCTAGAACCAGTAATAAGTACCCAAACTTGGGAAGGTGACACTTCTTCATTAATCCTAACTATGAGATTCATCTTCATTTTTTAATTAAACATCAAAAATTTCATCTCTCTCTTTTTCTTTTTCTTTTTCTTGAGACAAAGGCTCGTTCCATCGCCCAGGCTGGAGTTCAGTGGCACAGTCTCAGCTCACTGCAACCTCCGCCTCCCAGGTTCAAATGATTGTCCTGCCTCAGCCTCTCGAGTAGCTGGGACTACAGGTGATCTCCACTACAGCAGCTATTCTTTTTGTATTTTTAGTGAAGACAGGGTTTCACCATCTTAGCTAGGATGCTCTTGCTCTCCTGACCTTGTGAACCGCCCACCTTGGCCTCCCAAAAGTGCTGGGATTACAGGTGGGAGCCAGAGCGCCTGGCCCAACTTCATCTTTTTCTAAACCATTTGCTCCGCGATTTCTTTTGTCTTTCCCTCTTCAATCAAAGATATCTTCTGTAAGTGAATGGCAGACTCAACATGCACACTCAGGACAAAGGCCAGTCTCACTTAAAGAAAGCTGGCCACCTCTTCCTAGGGAAGATCTGGCTGGGAAGCACATAGCAGAGCCTTAACATGTTACCACCCTAAGGGCAGATCCAGACTAGGATCAGGAAGGGGAGCCTGGGGCAGTGGCGAGGACTTGGGTTCCAATGGACTGAGAAGAGAAGGAACAAAATTGTACATCCTTCTCCAGTTTTCACCTAATCTCACTGCAATCCCCTTGGATGAAAGGGGCTAGCACATGCTCTGCTTCTTGTTTCCCTGCTTGTACCCCTTTGCTGTA
>NC_044979.1:16637200-16638478 GCF_008728515.1 Papio anubis
GCGGGCTCTAGGGAAATATGCAGTGACATTTCTGGCATTCTAAAATGGAACACAAACAAGGTGAGGCAGTGGGCAACATTTTCCAGGACAGAGAAACCAAACTGCTTAGGAAAGAGGTGAAATAATTGTGATGGCTTTAGACCCATCTGCCTCACGTCTGGAGAGGTTAGCGACTGGAGTAACCTTCTTCCCGTTTTCGTTTTTAAATGGGAGATTTGTCTACCCAAAACGAGTGGCTTTCATAAAGCACTTTGGTATCCAGGACTTTGGGAAAAAATAAATCACTGTTTGCTTATAAACATAGACTTACCCCATTTCCTCTTAAAGAGACAAACAACTGAGGTTGTGTTTGGGCAGAAGAAAATTTTGTGGGTACAGTAAGATTTTGGGGCCGGGTGCGGTGGCTAACACGTGAAATACCAGCTCTTTGGGAGTGTGAGGGTGGCAGATCACGAGGTCAGGATATCAATACCACCCTGGCTAACATAGTGAAACCTTGTCTCTATTAATAATACAAAAAAAAAAATTAGCCAGGCATGGTGGCACGTGCCTGTAGTCCCAGCTACTCGAGAGGCTAAGGCAAGAGAATCACTAGAACCCAGGTGGCGGAAGTTACACCGAGCCAAGATCACGCCACTGCACTCCAGCCTGGGCAACAAAATGAGACTCTGTCACAAAAAAAAAAAAAAAAATCTGGGGGAGGTACAATTAACTGGTATTTTAATCAGAAGCCTAATCAACAATAGAAGTAAAGAAATGGCTTTTACTGCTGGGAGGTAATCCTGCACAGGAAGGGAAGGGGTAGCCAGCAGCAAATCAAGTACACACATTGCCAAGTAATGCTTCTGAAGAGTTGTAATAGTGCTAGAGGACTCTTATAAATTCTTTACGACACTGCCCCCATCTGACCTTCTATTCCTTATTTTAGTTAATGAAGAAATGATTGTGTCATTGAATATACATTGAATATACGACGTGTTTTCTTCTTGATCATCCTATGAACCAGAATTGTTAGGCTCATTTCAAAGATGAAGGAGCTGAGGCCCACAACACCTAAGTGATGGACTTCAGCTCAGAAGGAGAGGAAGAGACACAGGGAGAATAAGAAATCATGTCTTACGACCCCCACCAGCTCAGGCCTCTCTCCTCGTGCTTTTCCCCAAGCCTCAAAGCTGGGATCCTCCCCCCATCGGAGGCCTCCATACTCACGCGCTCCAGGACAGGGCTGACCAGGAAGGCTGGGCCCAGCAGGAACTGACTGTCTATGTCCCACGTCAC
>NC_044979.1:16938578-17142509 GCF_008728515.1 Papio anubis
ATTATTTTAGAGACAGGGTTTCACTCTGTTGCCTGGGCTGGGATGCAGTGGAGTGAGCATAGCTCCTTGCAGCCTTGAACTTCTGGGCTCAAGTGATCCTCCCAGTCCACTCTCCCAAGTAGCTAGGACTACAGGCTCATACCACCATGCCTGGCTATTTTTTAAAAAATTTTTTGTAGAGACAGGATCTCGCTATGTTACCTAGGCTAGCTGCTTTCCATATTGAATAAATTTTTGTGAAAGGGGTAAAGTAGGTGTCTAGTTTCATATCTTTGCATGTAGATGTCCACTTGTTTCAGCACCATTTGTCATAAAGACTATCTTTTCTCCATCGTGTTGCCTTTGTTCCTTTGGCAAAGATTACATGATTTATTTGTGTAGGTCTGTTTCAAGCCTCTGTATTCTGTTCCATTAATCTATTTGTCTGATATTTCACCAATACCTACTCTCTTGATTAATTTTATAAGAAGCCTTGAAGTTGGGTGCACTGTTCATCTTCTAATTTTATTTTTCTTCAGTATTATGTTGGCTATTTGGGGTCTTTTGCCTTTCCATGTAAGCTTTGGAATTAACTTGTCAATATCCACAGAATAATTTGCTGGGATTTTGATCGGGATTGCATTGAGTCTATAGCATAAGTGAATATGAAATTCCCTTTGCTCAAATTGCTCTCAAGTACATCTGTTGCATTGACACAAATCCAGTAAGTGATAAAAGTAGAACTGACTATATACAGATCTGGATATGCCTTTTTTTCCTGAACCGTTTGAAAGTAAGTCACAGATATGATAATATGTGACTCCTAAATGTTTGAGTATAAACCTTCTAAGGATAAGAACATTTTCCTATATAACTACAATATTATTACTATTTCTAGGGTAATTAACACTAATTCATCAGTTTTTTTAAACACATGCATGCCCTTAATAAATCTGTTAATATATATATAATATATAAATCTGTTAATATATAATAAATATAAGAAGGGAAGAGTGGATATTGAAGGACAGCTTGCATACCTGATATACCTATATTTCTTTTTTTAAAAAAATACCTTCTATAAAATGAGTATCTTAAGAGACTCCTTTAAAAAATCTTAAGATACTCCTTTAAAAAAGATAATTTGGGGAAACATTAAGCACTGTATTGATCTCATGGAGATTCACGACGCAGAGTGGCATATTAAAGGCTCTGAGAAGTTCTGCAATAGAGGAATGTGTCTAGCTTTGTTTAAGCTAAGATAACTTGACCAAAAAAACAGACATTTCACAAAATTTTGTTTTCTTTTTTGCAGAAGCCCTATTAACATAAGCTTGGGAAATACTACTTTGGGAATCATTGAGAGTGTCTTAGTTTGCAGTTATGCAAACATTCTTAAAGCAATTCTATTCCTAGGGATGTAGTAGAAATGTGCATATTGTGATGGTCAAAGTTCAATCAAAGAAACAGAAAAACTAGGAGATACATAAAGGAGTTTGTTGCAGGGATTTGGTTTTATGCAACTGTGGGAGCTGTTAGACAATCTATATAAGGCTGTTATTTGTGTCTGCTGTTGGAATTTGAAGTCTACTGGGCAGACAGTTATGAAGGAAGAGAGTAAACCTGTGAAGAAGAGGAGAAGCAGGAGGAAGAGGAAGAATAAGAAGCTGAAACTCATGAAGATAGATGGGAACTTGGATCAGGCTGTTACTGTATCCAGCTTTGGTAATGTGGGTGTCTCCTAAGGAGAAGCTGTTGCCCTTTATTATGGAACTAAACACACACCTGGCTTAGGAGTCGGAGAAGCTGAAGGAAGATCAAGGGATGGTGGCTGCAGCATCATCAGGGCTGGCTGCTGCCCCTCACCACTGTGGTAAGCCTGCAGAGAAGCAGCTATGCAGTGGACCTTCTGCACCGACCTTACAGATGCAAACATAACGTGGCTATTGATTCACTTCCAAATCTCAGCTGGAAGCATGCAAAGAAGGGAAATTCTGAGGAGGATAGTTCAGCCTAACCAGGCCAATGCATTACAATGCCACTTTACACTATTACAGCAGATGGCAAATACAGGATTGTTTACAGCAGTGCCCATTGCTGTAACTTCACATTGGAAGTAACCTGAATGTACATCACCAGTTAAGCAGGTAAACTGCTACATGCATATGATAGAAGCACTAAATGAATACACTATTGCTACACACATCAGCATGGATGACATAAAAGACATAAAAGAATATAAACTATAATTATATTTGTAGAAACTCAGAAGAGGCTAAGCTAATTCATGAGAGAGGGTTAATGACTTGGAGGCTCTATGAGGGAGGGTTCTGATGTACAAATCATGTTCTTTCAGCTTCTTAATCTGGGTGCTACTTACACAAATATGTTTACTTCAGGAAAATCCATTGAGTTGTACTTTGTGCACTTTTCTTTTTTTAAAATTTTAAGTTCCCGGATAAATGTGCAGATGTGCAGGTTTGTTACATAGGTAAACGTGTGCCATGGTGGTTTGCTCCACCTCTCAACCCATCACCTAGGTATTAAGCCCTTCATGCGTTAGCTATTTATTCTGATGCTTTTTCTTCCCCTTCCCCACTGACAGGCCCTGGTATGTGTTGTTCCCCTCCCTGTGTCCATGTGTTGTTCTCACTGTTCAGCTCCCACTTATGAGTGAGAACATGGAGTGTTTGGGTTTCTGTTCCCATGTTAGTTTGCTGAGGATAATGGCTTCCAGCTCCATCCATGTCCCTGCAAAGGACGTGATCTCGTTCCGTTTTATGGCTGCATAGTATTCTGTGGTGTGTAGCCACGTTTTCTTCCTCCAGTCTACCGTCGATGGCTGCATAGTATTCTGTGGTGTGTAACCACGTTTTCTTTATCCAGTCTACCATCGATGGCTGCATAGTATTCTGTGGTGTGTACCACGTTTTCTTTATCCAGTCTACCATGGGTAGCTGCATGGTATTCTGTGGTGTGTACCACATTTTCTTCGTCCAGTCTGCCGTCGGTGGCTGCATGGTATTCTGTGGTGTGTACCGCGTTTTCTTCATCCAGTCTACTGTCAGTGGCTGCATGGTATTCTGTGGTGTGTACCGCATTTTCTTCATCCAGTCTACTGTCAGTGGCTGCATGGTATTCTGTGGTGTGTACCACATTTTCTTCATCCAGTCTACCATCGGTGGGCATTTGGGTTGGTTGCTTGCCTTTGCTATTGTGAATAGTGCTGCAATGCACATCTTGGCACTTTTCTATACTTATGCTATACTTCAATATAACATTTGGGTAAATAAAGTTTTAAGACACTAAGTAGTCATGAGCAGACTGGGTTGGAGGAAAGAAGCTAAGTTTGAGCTAGCTGAACCCAGTAATTTGTGGCGTGTGGGTAAACAAGGCAGTGAGTATTAGAAGAAGCAGGTTGGTTGAGTATGAGGAGGACAGAGCCTATCAAGGTTCATTGTAGCTCTGTCCCAGACTGTCCCTTTCATCTGCTGAGCATATACTGCCACTGTGAAGGGTGAGGAGCATGTACACAGAGGCCCAAGCAGGGGCTGTTATCGCTGCCATGCATCAGCAGAATCACCCTGTGGCAGGGCAGGGAAAATGGTGATTCTGTGGACCTAGGGTAGCCCCTGGCACCTTTTAAAGCTCGCTAGCTGTCCTGATACATGCCACAGGGAAAAAATCCACTGGACTGTGGAGGTAATAGAATGGATGGTAGGGGAAAATATAAGAAAGCGTGGGGGAACTTGGTGCTTAAAAAGCTCATCTTATGCCCAAGGTCACCCCTCTTTCTTTCTGAGTACTTTTTCTTATCTTTGACCCTGACAAACATAACATTGTTCAAAGCTTTGTGTTTTATGAACTCTTAATTCCTTTTTCATGCTTTTCACTTTAGTGAATTGACTAAATGATCGGAATCATTCCTCTTTTGAAAATAAACTATTTGAACGTGCCTTGGGCTGCTGAGTGTGGGATTCGGCAGTGCTGTATGATAACTACCATGTCCTGAGACTAGATTGTATATTCCCTGATGCCCTGAACAATTATCTGAAAGTGTTGTTTGACTGGGATTATTGATGGTTTTTCTAATGCCTAGCAAATTAGGATTTGGAGTGTTAATAAGAAGTTTGTTCTGAAATGAAATCTCACAAGTAGCTTAGTGTTTTGCTTTAAACCCTTTTGAATATGCATGAAAACAAAAGGAGTATTCTATAGCATTCTCTCAAGACTCCAGATAACACTGCTATTGTGTAGTTCCCTGATTCCCACAGCCTGAGGCATGCTTGTACTTTTAAAATCCTACCTTGGCCTAGGGTGGTGGCTCACGCCTGTAATCCCAACACTTTGGGAGGCTGAGGCAGGTGATTCACCTGAGGCCAGGAGTTGGAGACCAGCCTAGGCAACATGGTGAAACCCCATCTCTACTAAAAATACAAAAATTAGCTGGGCGTGGTGGCGGGCGCCTGTAGTCCCAGCTACTGGGGAGGCTGAGGCGGGAGAATGGCGTGAACCCAGAGACGGAGCTTGCGGTGAGCCAAGATCGTGCCACTGCACTCCAGCCTGGGTGACAGAGCGAGACTCTGTCTCAAAAAAAAAAAAAAAAAAAAAAAAAAAGCTGGGTGTGGTGGTACACACCTGTAGTCTCAGCTACTCGGGAGGCTGAGGCAGGAGAATCGCCTTGAGCTTGGGAGGTGGAGCTTGTAGTGACCCGAGATTGTGCCACTGCACTCCAGCCTGGGCAACAAAGTGAGACTCCGTCTCAAAAAAAAAAAAAAAAAATCGCACCTTATCCTCTGTCATAACATTGATCCCCCTGCACTATAACTGCTAATCTCCTCTAGATCTCCTCATTTCTCTCAGGAATCTAATCTCACTGAGGTCAGGGATTTTGTATCTCCAGCATCTGGCTCAGGAGAAACCAAATAATTAATGATGAGTGAATGAGTCTCAGAATTGTGGAAGCAAATATCATTGGCCCTTGAAGAAGGACCTCACTTAGGAGAGAGAGGGGGAGGGAAACAGAGTTACATTGGTCAAAGAGGTAGGAAAAGCACTAAAATAGTATTCTATCATGGAAATCTAGGAAAAAGAGGAGAAATGTTTGAGGAATTAGCAAATCCTATCTAGAGGTGAATGAGAATGAGAATTTAAAAAATGTTTTGGGATTTTTCCCAGTCATTAGTGGCTATAGATAGAATCAAGATCTCAAGGGATTAAGGAGAGAACACGAGATAAGGAAATGAGGGCGTAAGGTTAAAAAAACATGCAGAGAAGTGAGGCCACAAAAGGCAGATTTGGAAGTGGTTGAGCAGAATGACAGAATCAAAGGCAGCATCCTTCTGAGGGAGGAGAACAGTGTTTGAGGGCAGAGATGGGAGGTTCCTTCAGTGTCCATCTCCGGGTCCTCTGGTGTCACCCCTGCCGGTGATGGAGGAGCTGAGCTCTGAGCATCTCGCTGGTCTGTGTCAGGCTGAGTCAGCAGTCGGTTTATTGAGAAGCCATGTGTGCTAAGCCCTGTACTAACCCATTTTCTTTGAATGATGTTGCATCTTCCTTTTCCTACAGGGAACATGGTAGAATGGTGCTTACCTCAAGATATTGACCTCGAAGGTGTTGAGTTCAAGTCTATGGCCAGTGGGTCCCATAAAATCCAATCTGATTTCATGTAAGTACTTCTGAACTGGAGTCTTCTTCGTACCATTCCCCCCATCTCCACACGTTCCCCAAAGCAGAAGAGCTCTTATTAGGAGGTCTTCATGTGCTGTGTGTAAATGCCTTGAAAATACATGGATAGTTTTGTGTTTACATCATTTTTCTAGCGAGATGTCTAGCTTTCATCAGGTTCTCAATGGGCTTCATGATCTACAAATCTTAAGAATCCCTACCTGTAGAGGTTCTCTCAGTGTCTCAGAAATTACATGGGCCTCACCTGAGGTTTGGTTTTAATGAAAGTGCACAGTTTCAGCCCCGTGTGAGTTAACTGAGGACATCTATGTGTTCAACCTTGAAATTCCAGCTTTAAGTCAGGCCATTTTTTAGTCCTGTGTAGTGGCGCATTCAGAGAGTTTTGTGAGAAGGAACAATGGAAAGACCTTAAGGGTAATGAAGTGGCTTTAATCTCCTCATGGGGCTGAATTCATGACTGATACAAGTGTGAGAAAGAGGAGAAAATAAAACGGCAGCTCAATGAAAAACATCAGAGCCTCAGGAAGTGAGGGAAGAATCAACGCGGTTTATGATACGAAAGAGAGTCTTAGTTCCAGAGGAGCCTAAGGAGGAATGTTGGTTCTGCTTCTCCCATGCAAGTCATTAGTTGTGGTGCAGGAGAGAAGAGATGTGTCCCATGATCGCGGGCAGCTGAGCAGCAGACTTGCCAGGGACCAACTCCCAGCTCCAGCCAGGTGACCCTTGGCAAGTTCTATAATCTCTTCAAGCCTTGCTCGTCTCGTCGGTGAGGTCAAGTGGCTTGGCCTACTTGTTTCTTTGAGGCTGAGCTTCGTCATTGACAGCCCTGGACACAGTTCATTTGTTTTGTTTAGGACTGCATCTCAAAATTCCTCTCTGATCTTGAGCCATGCTATGTATTTGGTCTCTTCTAGCTATTTCCGAAAGGGGCCCTTCTTCGGCCTGGCCTGCTTTGCCAACATGCCAGTGGAGAGCGAGCTGGAACGTGGCGCGCGGATGAAGTCTGTGGGCATCCTCTCTCCCTCCTACACGCTGCTTTACCGCTACATGCACTTCTTGGAGAACCAGGTTCGGTACGTGGCTTCCGTACATGTGCAGGGAGGCAGCAGGATCCACCAGCTGGTGCATATGGCACGAGCCCTCGGAGACAGCACTTGCGTGCCAGAGCAGCAGATGTCTTTCCAAGAACATCCATGGTGATGTTTCACGCCTCGGGTAGTGTCCTTTCATTTCAGCCAACGTCCTGCATGATGAGTCTTCACTCTATAATGAAAGCCGGGGTATATTCTGCCTTCAGTTTGGATTTAATACTGCCATCACTTTTTTAAATTAAGTCATTTGTTGACAGGTACATGATCTTTGTTTATTCAAAGCCACAATAGTTACCTCCTCGCCCCAAGTTGGCAAAGAAATCCTAAACTTTTTAAAAGCCTACTCTTTTTATTATTGGGATTCTTACTATGATTGGGATAATAGGAAGAGAACTTAAAAAAAATTTTTTTTTTGATAGAGACAGGCTCTTACTATATTGCCCAGGCTGGTCTTGAACTCCTGGAGTCAAGTGATCCTCCTGCCTCAGCCCGCCAAAGAGCTTGGCGTGAGCCAAGTTGCCTGGGATAGGAAGAGAATTTTTAACAGCAAAAAAATTTTTAACATTTTTTTCATCATGCAAGTAACCTAATTACATTTCAGATTTCAGATTTTGAGGGGAAAATTTATCCCCAATCCCTGAAGCACTGACAAAATGTTACCACTTCTTTTCTGTGTATGTGTGTACATTTAAAATACATATTTGAGTATATATAATATATACTTTTATAGTCTATACTTTTAAAATTTATCACTTTAAACATTTTTATGTAACATAATTGTGATCTTCAGCTTTGAAAGTGTGAACTTTGTTGTTTGTGGAAAAAACATGTTTATTATTTAAAAATTTATATGAAAGTACAAAGGATTTTTAAAAATCCTCTCAAATAGTAACACTCACAGATATCCATTGACAATATTCCATGAATGTGATTGTAGAATACAAATATCTTTACAAAAATAGGATTAATATTTTATAGATTTAATTTTCTCAAATAACAGGCTGTGTTAATGACATATATTAAACATAATTTTACTTATAACTTCAAGTAAATATTTTTTCACAGTAAGATACACTATTCATTGAAATAGTCCTCCAAAATTAAGAAAAACGATTATGAAAAATGTGACAATATGTGACAAAATGTAACAATTGTTTACTGAGAAACAATATATAAACATTAAAATTGATCAGGAATGGTGGCTTACGCCTGTAATCCCAGCACTTTAGGAGGCCAAGGAGGATCAATTTAGGAGGATGAGTTGAAGCCAGGAATTCAAGACCAGCCTGGGCAAGAAAGCAAGATTCCAACTCTACAGAAACAAAAAAATTAGCCAGGCATGGTGGTGTGCACCTGTAGTCCTAGCTACTTAGGAGGCTGAGGTGAGACGATGGCTTGAGCCCAGCAGTTCTGAGCTATGATTGTGCCATTGCACTCCAGCCTGAGTAACAGAGCAAGACCCTGTCTAAAACATAAAAGTAAATAAAAAACTAAAAAAATTCTTGAATGGTTGAATTTTACCATCAAACACGTTTCTTTCTTTGAAAGGATCTTGCATGATCAATACCGTTGGCCTGTTCCCTTTATCCTCAGCTGGTTGTACAGTTCTTGAATGCTTTCTTCTTCCCCTCAGGATGCTATAGATACTGTTCTACTGTTATCTGAAATTAGTCCTTTTGGAGAAGTTTCTCCATCCAGATACCTATAGAGTTTATCTTTGTCTGTGCTGTTTCTGAAATTGCCAAATGTTTTGTTTTGTTGTTTGTTTTTGTTTTTGTTTTTTGAGACGGAGTCTTGCTCTGTCACCTGGGCTGGAGTGCAGTGGTGTGATCTTGGCTCACTGCAACCTCTGCCTCCTGGGTTCAAGCGATTCTCCTGCCTCAGCCCCCTGAGTAGCTGGGATTACAGGGGTCCGCCACCATGCCTGGCTAATTTTTTTTTTTTTTTTAAGTAGAGACGGGATTTCATCATGTTGATCAGGCTGATCTCGAACTCCTGACCTCGTGATCCGCCCACCTCGGCCTCCCAAAGCTCTGGGATTACAGGTGTGAGCCACTGCGCCCGGCCTGAACTTGCCAAATGTTTATTAGTTCATATCAGAATGTTCTGGGATAGTTTGTCCCCTTTGCTCAATAGATAGGTCTTTTGTTTTTAACTTTAGGAACTTTTTCTTCTGTAACAAAATATTTAACTTTTGCGTTCTGGTTTTTCCTTCTCCAGGAATGCCTGTCATGCATATATTTGCTCCCCATTGTCTTCCATGTTTGTCATTTCGATGATTATTTTAATAGCTCTTTATTGCTGGAGCTGTCCCATACATTTATTGGTTATTCTCTGTGGCTGAACATGCGGCATGTTTCTATTAACTGTTTATTTTTTTTAGCTGCTCCTCTACCTTTTGGAGCTGTGGAAAATACATTTGCACATATATCTTTTTCTGTATTCAAAATATTTCCTCAGTTTTTTCTTTTTTGTCTCAGAAGTAATATTATGAAGTTTTAAAAAAGACCATTTTATTGGGATTTTGACACTTTTAAAACAATATCATTCCTTTTAAAAAGCTAATTGTCCAAGTAAGCAACACAGTCTCATGGTTCAAAATCCAAAAATTTTAAGGTGTTATTATATTAGTTAGGGTCCTGGCTAAAAGCAAGAACAGAGGTCCAAAATTACTATGGCCCGATTAAGATAAAAGATTATTGCTCATGTCATAGCATAGAGGTAAGCAGGTGGTCAAGTTAGGTAGCCTGCTCTGTTCCATACAATTGTTCAGGGACCCATATTCATCTCTTGTTCTACCATATCCTAAGAATGGTTTTGTATTGCAAGGTGCTTTTTCCCAAATGTTGAAAGCTGCTCACTGCTATTATGTTTGCATTTCAGCTCATAGGGAAGAGGGAAAGACTAGAATTTACATATCTCACTTCTCATATTCCATTGTCAAGTTCTCAATCACAGAGACACACCCAACAGCAAAGCAGACTGGGAAGCATCACTACTAGGTGGGTGACCCTGTGACCAGTTAGAACTCTGGGGCATTGGTTACAGACAGGAAGAAGGGAAGGCTTGACTTTGAGAAGTCAACAGCTTCTGCCTCAGTTTGCCCCTCTGGCCACTCAGGTATCCATGTGTACTCTTCTTCCCACTTGTAAAGGCCATTCCTCCCACCCCAAAGGAGACGTCATAGAGTCTCATTCAGTTCATGCTCCCAGTCTAAAATCTAGGATTTCTCTGTGGTGTGCAGTAGTTCTTTACATTAGGCCAGGGCATGGTTCTTCTTACCCTGAAAACTTATGAAAGAATAGACAAGTCCCTCTACTCCCTACCTCCCAAATGCAATAAAGGAGGTGAAGTAGGAACCACCATACAAACTCCTGTTTGGAAAAGGGAAGAATGAGAAATATGGATGGTCACTAGTTCATAACAACAGTGAAATTCTGCTGAGCAGGAATTGCAGAGTCAGTATGCTGTTGGTTCAACTTTGGTTCTGTTGTGTAGAACCCCCTGTCCATTTTCCTCCATGGTACTTGGCTTTGTCTTCTAGAAGATTCTTTCTTCATTTTCCTCCATAACCACATCTGCAGTGGGCATTGGAGAACCTGCCCTTCTTGAGGCTGTACAGCTTTAGAACACCTTTCCTGCTGGTATAGATTTTGGGGTCAAGAAGTCATAGGCTTTTATAAGCCAAGCATGTGACAATACATGTCCCTCAAAAACTAAATTGACTTCTGGTTTGCTTCCAGTCAGTTCCAGGTAACTATCCATGGCCAAAGATCTTCTTTGGGTCATGGATTTTAATTAGCAGACTGAATTATAGTTACTGGCCTCTCTTTTTGGCCGATCCCTTTCTCCCTCATTTTCATAATGACTTCCTTGAGGTGATTCCCTAAATCTGATCTTTGTAAATAAGCTGACTCCCTTGTGTGCCCAAGAATACTAAACTGCAGACGTTCATAGATGCCCTGAGAGAGACTCCTGTCTCCTGCTTTTGGGGTACAGTAGCATTGACTTTTCCAGCCCTATGGGGTCCCAAATTGTTGAAATCTCAATGGATTTATATTGCCAAATTTAAAACACATGACCCTTAGTAGGCTGTATTTTATTCCGTTTTTCCTTGCAAACCAGCCAGTTCTTCCCTGTTTTTATCTTACTCTTGTAATAGCTCACTAAAAGCATATAAGGGGCAGTCAGCACACACCTGCATTCTATTTCCAACTGCTTCCCCTTAAAGCTACAAATTCAGAGGTCACAGGGTCTCAGGTTATTGAAGTTTTAGCAGATGTTTTGCTACAAGTGTAACAAGGGTTGCCAGCTTTCTAGTCTACAGTATCTATTTTCTCACCACCCTCCCCTTCCAGCAACAAAGCCAGTGTCTCAATATGGGTTTTGATACTGTAGTAACTCATTTCCAGGTATCGTTTTTGGCTTTTAGAGTATAGGCTACCTTGCTATAATGAAGAAGAGACCCCCAATACTGTAACACAGTAAGATAGAATTATAGCTTTTCCAGCATGGCAGTCGTAGTAGTTCATTGTGGGTAGGTGGTTCTGTTCCACTGGTCATTCTTGGACCCGAGTCATTCAGTCTTACATTATGTCATTTTCTAGAGTGTTGTCTTATCCACATGGTAGAAGCTGTCTCCCCATTACATTGTCGTTTTCCAGCCTGTAGGAAGAGGGAAAGACCTTGGCTCCAAGGAATGTGAGCAGAGGTGGTATGTTCAACTTCCGGGATCTGGAACTTCCGGGATATGGAACTTGCGGGATCTGGAAGTTGAACACACCACCTCTGCTCACATTCCATTGACCAGTTCTTGGTTACTAGGCACACATAAGTAGCAAGGGAATCTGGGAAATGTGGCCTTTAGCTGGGCATCCATGTGTCCATCTAAAATTTGGAAGGTTCTGTTACTAAAAGAAGAAGAGTGTGGCAGACTACCACTCACATAAAGTGAAAAATCTTCACCCAGTTCCCATATCCGTCCAAATCTCGGTAATCATAATTCATTTCTCATGTATTATCTCAAAGTGTGTGTGTGTATATATACAAATACAAACGTATATTCATACTGTCTCCCTTTTCTTGCAAAAGACAGCATGTTATTCGTGTTGTTTTGCACCTAGCCTTTTTCATTCAACAGTATGAAAGATCTCATCAGTACGTTGAGAGTTTCTTCCTTGTTTTCAGCTGTGTCATATGCCTTGTATAGAATAATAGCATATATCAAGTTCATTATTGATAGATATTTGGTTGTTTCCAGTCCATTTCCTGCTACAAATGATGCTGCATTGAATATCATGCATTTCACACGGGAGGGGTATATTTTTATATTAAATTTTCAGAAATGAAATTGATGGCTTAAAGGATATATGTGTGTGTCATCTTAATAGATCCTGTCAAATTGCTTCCCATAGAGGTTGTGCCATTTGCATGCCCAGTAGTAATGCAAGAGAATGTCTGTTTCATCAGAACATTGCCAACACAAAAATGAAAGTTTGGGAGTTTGGACATTCTAACCTGATGGATAAAATAACTGTACATCAGTATAGTTTTAATTTTTATTTTTCTTTTAAGTGAGGTTGAGCACCTTTATGTATGTTTGAGTCATGTGTATTTCTTTTTCTGTGAACCATTTCTAGCCTTTGCTACATTTTGTTGTTTAGCTTTTCTTATTTTTTTTTTTTTTTGAGATGGAGTTTGGCTCTTATTGCCCAGGCTGGAGTGCAATGGTGTGATCTCAGCTCACCACAACATCTGCCTCCCGGGTTCAAGCGATTGTCCTGCCTCGGCCTCCCGAGTAGCTGGGATTGCAGGCGTGTGCCACCACGCCTGGCAAATTCTGTATTTTTAGTAGAGATAGGGTTTCTCCATGTTGGTCAGGGTGGTCTCTTAACTCCCAGCCTCATGTGATCTACCCACCTCGGCCTCCCAAAGTGCTGGGATTACAGGCATGAACCACCGCACCTGGCCTTTTCTTATTAATTTCTAGGAGTTCGTACGATAGGGAAATTTTTTCTTTGTTATATAAATTGAAAACTTATATAACACTTTGTCCTTTGTCTTTTAACATTACCTTCTTGTCATATAGGTGTTTTTCTTTGAATTCATTCATCTTTTTATGGCTTCTAGATTTTGAGTCATAGCTAGAAAAGTTTTACAGCTTGGTGATTAAAGAGGGCTATAGGTAACAGAAGAGACTTATATGACAGAGTATGAGGAAAAGAAGGAAGCACAGGTAGATAAGCTCAGGTCTAGGTTAGGATAATACTTTTTTTTTTTTTTTTTTTAACTGTTAAACATGAGATATTTTTATTTCCCTTCCACATTTTTGGAAACAGTATCATAAGACAGATCCACTGCCGACAGTTTCTCCATTCGAATGAAAGCAGCGTTAGGGCCAGATACTATTTTTGTGTTTGCAACCCCAGGGACTAAAGCAAGGCGTGACACAGAGTAGGTGATGAGTAAATGTTTGTTGAATAAATGAATGAGTTTTACTCTTTTAGTATGGCAGGCAGAATAAAAGCCCTCTCCAGGGATGTCCACATCCTAGTGCCCAGAGCATCTGAATATCTTTTTTTTTTTTGGATACTCTTTTTTTTTTTTAATTTATTTATTATTATTATTATACTTTAAGTTCTAGGGTACATGTGCATAACGTGCAGGTTTGCTGCATATGTATACTTGTGCCATGTTGGTGTGCTGCACCCATCAACTCGACAAAGGGCTAATATCCAGAACCTACAAAGAACTCAAACAAATTTACAAGAAAAAAACAACCCCATCAAAAAGTGGGCAAAGGATATGAACAGACATTTCTCAAAAGAAGACATTCATACAGCCAAAAGACACATGAAAAAATGCTCATCATCACTGGCCATCAGAGAAATGCAAATCAAAACCACAATGAGATACCATCTCACACCAGTTAGAATGGCAATCATTAAAAAGGTGCTGGAGAGGATGTGGAGAAATAGGAACACTTTTACACTGTTGGTGGGATTGTAAACTAGTTCAACCATTATGGAAAACAGTATGGCGATTCCTCAAGGATCTAGAACTAGATGTACCATATGACCTAGCCATCCCATTACTGGGTATATACCCAAAGGATTATAAATCATGCTGCTATAAAGACACATGCACACGTATGTTTATTGCGGCACTATTCACAATAGCAAAGACTTGGAATCAACCCAAATGTCCATCAGTGACAGACTGGATTAAGAAAATGTGGCACATATACACCATGGAATACTATGCAGCCATAAAAAAGGATGAGTTTGTGTCCTTTGTAGGGACATGGATGCAGCTGGAAACCATCATTCTCAGCAAACTATCACAAGAACAGAAAACCAAACACCGCATGTTCTTACTCATAGGTGGGAGCTGAACAATGAGATCACTTGGACTCGGGAAGGGGAACATCACACACCGGGGCCTATCATGGGGACGGGGGAGGGGAGAGGGATTGCACTGGGAGTTATACCTGATGTAAATGACGAATTGAAGGATAATACTTGAATACAGCAGCAGCTTTTACATGAATTCACTAGTCTTCATTTCTGCAGCACTTAATCTGTGTTTTGTATTTCTTCTGACTTCCAGTGTTCCAAACCTATTTACTTGTATTTCATCTACAATTTTTGCCCTCAGTATCTCTAAAGAGTCTTCTTAACGATTATTTCTTATGAATCAGAAGATATTGGAGAACTATTTCATAATTTTAAAAATTAAATTAGAAAAGGCAAGAGGGACTGTTATTGAAGAAACGGACCCATGACTCATAACCACATTTTACCTTGCTCAGATCTCGATTCAAACCAACTGTGAAATAGCGTTTGGGGGACAGTGGCTATATTTTGAATGTGGACTGGATATTTATATTAAGGCATTATTATTAGGTGAGATAATGGCATGGCGATTATGTGTTAGTTATTTAAACAGATTTTATCAGTTAGAGATGCCTTACAAAGCATTTATCAACGAAATGTTATGAGGTGGGATTTTCTTTAAGACATTCTAGGAAAAAAGTGGTGATGGTAAGGTATAGGGTATAGATATAACCATATGGATCAAATATTATTGAAGCTAGATGATAAATACATCCGGAGGTGGAGGTTGCAGTGAGCTGAGATCGCGCCACTGCACTCCAGCCTGGGCAACAGAGCGAGACTCCGTCTCCAAAAGGGAAAGAAAAAAAAAAAAGGATTATTGAGGTCATTTAGTATGTAAATTTTGTAACTTGGTATATTAACCTTTCCGGTGTATCATGAATTATAGTCCTCAATATTATTGTGGTTTCACAGCATTTCAATATATAAATACATCACAATTTATTTAACTGTTTCACTGTTATTGGGGTTTTAGGGTGTTCCTTATTTTTTTCACCACCGTGCACATCAGCATCCTTATGAGTAAATGACTGTTCACATCTAGAAATAGTTCTTCAGGCCACAATCCAAGAAGGGGAATCATTGAATCAGAGGATATATACGATGTACAATTTAATACAAGCTGTAAGTTACGCTTCAGAAGGTGGTGCCATTGTACCCCTGCACCAGCAGTAATAAATGGGGGTGCTTATTTTTCTGCATTTGCAAAGCCAGGAACTAGGAGGCGATTTGTTCAGACAGATATATACATATATATATACACACACACACACATATACACACACACATATACACACATATGTAAATACACACACACACACACACATATATATATATATTTTTTTTTTTTTTTTTTTGAGACAGTCTTGCTCTGTCACCCAGGCTGGATGCAATGGTGTGATCTTGGTTCACTGCAATCTTCACCTCCTGGGTTCAAGCAATTCTTGTGCCTCAACTCCCTAGTAGCTGGGATTTTTAGTAGAGACAGGTTTCACCATGTTGGCCAGGCTGGTCTGGAACTTCCGGCCCCAAGTGATCCGCCCACCTCACCCTCCCAAAGTGCTGGGATTATAGGCATGAACCACCACGCCCGGCCTGTTCAGACCAATAATTAACACACCAGAGTGATGAAGTGTAATTGTTGCACGAGGCATCTCTGATTCTGATTGTGGATGAATTATTGCCCGTGTGGTAGGGACAGGCAGGGTCAGTTGCATTGGGCATCTGCATGGCCACATATGGCTGTGTTTTATCAGTGAAGGAGCTGTGGGCTTAAGGAGAATCCCAGTGTCTCTGGCCCAGCAGCCTATGGCTTCAGATTAATAATATATATTGAGCCAGTTGTTCTCTAGTTTTTACAGTGTCACGGCTCTTGGATGGTTTCCATAGGTGGTTTGGCATACATTTCAGTGTGGTGGTTTCTCAATTTCTGCATTCTTGTAGGTAAGTTCACCAGGAAGGGCTCCTTTGACATCATCTTTGAAGACTAAATTATCCAGCATTCTGAGCCTTGTTTCAGTATTTTTCGGTCTGTCTTAATATTGTGGTTTGACAATCTTGTTTGCTGCAAAATCTGTAGTGTGTTTAAATTTTGAGGCTTTCATACAACAGTTGCTTAACATTCATCCAGGAACTGCCAATTTTTGTTTTTGTCTATGTTCAGATTCCATATTATTGCCTTGCTCTGTCCCATCAGTCAGTAATATCTGAGGCAGTCAAAGGACAGAATCTTCATATTAGTTCTTTGTCTAAAGGACTCTAACTTTTGTACCGAACTTTTCTTTAGAATCGTGATTCAAGTATACAGTTTAATGTAGTCAAACAGAAAAGGCAATTGAGCAGCAAATCAGCAAACAATAAACATAGAAAATGAAAAAATATGCTGGGCGCGGTGGCTCACGCCTGTAATCCCAGCACTTTGGGAGGCCGAGGCGGGCGGATCACAAGGTCAGGAGATCGAGATCACAGTGAAACCCCGTCTCTACTAAAAATACAAAAAATTAGCCGGGCGCGGTGGTGGGCGCCTGTAGTCCCAGCTACTCGGGAGGCTGAGCCAGGAGAATGGCGTGAACCCGGGAGGTGGAGCTTGCAGTGAGCCGAGATGGCGCCACTGCACTCCAGCCTGGGCCACAGAACTAGACTCTGTCTCAAAAAAAAAAAAAAGAAAATGAAAAAATATTACCTTGACACAGCCCCCTTTAACACAGAAAATACAGTAGTATTAAAAATATAATGAAATGATTCTCAGTATTTTTAGGGAAATTTGATCCTAATGAAACACCTTTGAATGAAAAAATATAAATTACCCCTGACACAGCCCCCTTTAACACAGAAAATATAGTATTAAAATATAATAAAATATTCTCAGTGTTCTTTTTAGGGAAATTCCATCCTAATAAAAACACCTTTGAACATAATTGCCTTTGTGTGATTTTTCTGTGAATCAAACTTTGATCAGTTTGACCAACTTCCCTAAAAAGTGTCTGAAATTGCCATCTTCTCAGAATAGTCAGACACAGCTTAGAACCATGGGTTTCCTGTCTAGCTCATGAACATTTGTAAAAGTGAACTAAATGATTATAAGCACCCTCCTCCCAACTAGTTATTTGTTACAGGAGGACTGCCTCCTTGTCAAAACTTAAAATGTATAGGAGCCCTGAAATTGGAGCTATCATCCATCTTACATTAGTAATCATTATATGAATATAGTGATGATTTTTTTTTCCTTTTTAAAATATAAATTTGTCTGAAGGTCTGTTGTCATCACTTTGACATAAGAGCTGTCAGTCAGTCTGGAGTGGAGATGGTTGGAGAATGGAAGGCTATAGTTGGTTGATGAAATCTTGGCTCTAAACAGTTTGTGTCATAGTTTGGGGTAAGCCACTGTGGCAGTTTGCAGAGGCAGTGTGGCAGCGGGGAATGCCTATTTTTAATCACTGCTGTTCCAGGGCCAACCATAATTAGGGATGTTTCCCTTGCTCAGTGAAGCCGTATTTTGCTTTTTGTTCATTGATTGATGGAAATTGTAGGACACTGAGAAAATAACGATGGGCTAAGAGGGTTTTGGTGCCTTTTATTCCTCCCTCAATTAGGGCTTTTCCGGGCCTGCATAACAAAGTGCCAAAAACTGGGTGGCTTACAACAGCAGAAACATAGTGTCTCACAGTTCTAGAGGCTGGAAGTCCAAAGTCAAGGTCTCAGCAGTGTGAGTTCCCTTTGGGGCTATGAGGGAGAATCCGTTCCAGGCCTCTCCCCTAGCTGCTGGTGGACGCTGGCAATCTTTGGGGTTCCTTGGCTTGTAGATGCATCATCCCAGTCTCTTGTCTTCATGTTCACCTGCTGTTTGCTGTATGTGTGTGTCTCTGTGTCCAAAAGTCCCCTTTCTATAAGGACAGCATTCATACTGGACCAGGGCCGGCTCCAGTGACTTCATTTTAACTCGATTACCTATGTAAAGATGCTATCCAAATAAGTTCCCATTCTGAGTGAGGTGCTGGGGCCCCATCTTTTTTGTGGGGACAAAATTCAACCTATAACACCCCCATGAAACATAGTGACAAACTGAGCTCCACTGGGGGGCAGGATTCTCCACTGTCCAAATGGCCCAGGGTGCTGCCTTCTGGGTTCTGGGGTCTGGGGTCTGGGGTCAGCCAGCAGGGCCAGCCACAGCCAGGCTCTGCGACCCGAGCCAGTGGGGCGGGCAGAGAAGAGATTCTGATGCTTTTTATTTCTTTGTTATTATACTTAATGCAGAAATTATGAGCCCTGGTGATATCCAATAATAATTGTTTTCCCTTATTTGAGACATTGGAGGTAAGCTTCTCCGTATTCTTCCATAACCACAAAGCAAGCAGGCAAGCGTGAGTTCTCTAAACAAAGAGCGGCTTTAAGCAGGGAATTTTAGGCTTCCAAGCTGGCCCTTCTCACAGGAAGCGGCCATTCTCTGGGAAGTGGCACCCAGTCTGCGGCGTACCTTGCTCAAGAACAATAGACATTAGTCATAGTCTGTTAATTCTGTCTGTTTCCCATGAGAAAAAGAATGTGTTCCATGGTGCTGTCAGGGAGTTTCAGGCCCATGTTTGAACTTTTCCTAAGGATCTTCTGTAGCATCAAAGGAGGTGACCTAAGCAGCCTCCAAATGGGGATCTTCGGAGTATGTCAGGGCCTTTGCCCCTGAGTGTTACAGCCCTGGAGGTGGGTGGGGGGTAGGAGTGGTAGCAGAGCTGTGACCAGGGCTGTTCTCACTGTGTGTGTGTGTGTGTGTGTGTGTGTGTATGCATGCATGTGTGTGTGTGTGTGTGTATGCATGCATGTGTGTGTGTGTGTGTATGCATGCATGTGTGTGTGTGTGTCTGTGTGTGTGTGTGTGTGTATGCATGCATGTGTGTGTGTGTGTGTCTGTGTGTGTGTGTGTGCATGCATGTGTGTGTGTGTGTGTGCATGCATGTGTGTGTGTGTGTTCGTGTGTGTGTGTGTGTTCGTGTGTGTGTGTGTGCGTGTGTGTATGCATGCGTGTGTGTGTGTGTGTGTGTATGCATGCGTGTGTGTGTGTGTGTGTGTGTGTGCATGCATGCATGTGTGTGTTTTTCTGCAGGCACCAGCTGGAGACGCCAGGACATTACTCTCATCTGGCCGCCTTCTATGAGGACAAAAAGGGGGTGCTCCATGCTGGTCCCGGCAGAGGCAGCAGCCTGCCCCCTGTCTACTGGCTGCCTTCCATCCACCGATACATGTACCCTGAGATGAAGGTGAGGTTAGCCCTGCTTTTCTTACGCGATACTGGATCTGTATCTGGGAATAGTAGCTGTTGATTAATTTTTAATGAATAAAAAATTTATGTCTTTGGATCATACAAAATATCTACTTTTGATAGAGTAAAGTTGCAACATAAGCATTTGGTTTGTTTAAAACATAAAGCAAGTTATCTTAAACAATATGCTTTCTAGACACTTCTGTAATCATAGTATAAAGGCGTGATAGGGGCCAGTCGTGAAAAGATAGATTTAATTCTGTTGATTGCTTCTGATATTTTAACACCAGACATTTGAACTAAAGATGAAGAGTTCGATGAATAAGTATGACATTTCTTAGTGAATATGCTTTTGATGTTACTTCATTTTCTATTTGTTTCTGAAGTACTTTGGCTTTGGTACTAGAATACGCCTGTTTATGGTTAGCAAAACACCCAGCGAAGCGTTAGGTGTTGGAAGGGTGCAAATATGACTAAGAACATGAATCTCCTCTTTCTCTTTCTTCTCTGTCCCCTGTGGTTGGCCACAGGAGGTTTCCATGGAAACCTAGGGCTCCCCTGGTAGAGAAATTATGCCAAGAGTCCAAGGGAGAACTCTGGGAAAGATGTCTTAGGAGAGGATGCGGTCCCTGAGTATTTGGCTAGGTGGAGAGTGAGGACTGCTGATTCCAGAACCAGGAAAGGTGTGAGCAGCAGTGAGAACCATGGTCTGTCACTCTCTTAGCACCTTCTGGGAGTTACGCATTGTGCCAGCTATTTATCTATACCTGTGGCAGCATTCTCTACAATAAAAGTAAATGTTTTTTTAATCCTTGTTTTCCAGCGAAAGCAACCGGAGCTTATAAAGGGCTAGTGACTGCTTTAGGTCTTACAGCTAATAGGAGTTAGAGCCAAGGTTTAAACAGAGGTCTAGAGCCACAGCCAGTGCATGTGTCCTGCCTCACTTTATTGTCTTTGCAGAGATGTGGACACGGAAAAATGCAAGACAAGTTCATGGGACATGAGCAAACTAGTTTGGCTGGGATTAAGTCAGCCGGCATGAGGGAAATGATTGGAGAACTAGGTTCTGAAATTAGATTGTAGAGAGCCTTAAATAGTAGACCTTGGAACTTGGATCCTAATAAGTACCAGTTAGGGACTTACCGGGAAAAGAGACCATGCTAGGTATTTCAAACTAATTTAATACAGGAAATCAGTAATATAGGAGTTGGAAGGCTGAAGGAGTAGAAAAGGAATAGGTAACCAATATATTAGTAATCATAGACAATAGCCTGACTAACGCCCTATATTAGTCATCTATTGCTGTGGAACAAATTATCCCCAAATTAATGTTTTAAAACAGTACATATTTATTATTTCACAGCTTCTGTAAGTCAGGAATCCCAGCATGGCTTAACCAGATTCTCTATGTCATGATCTCTCATGAGATGGTATCAGCCAGGGTTAGGGGATCATCTGAAAGTTTGACTGGGGAGGTGTCCACCTCTAAGATCATGTGGGTGTTGGCAGGATTGAATTTCTTGAGGACTGTTTTGAACTGAAGGCCTCAGTACCTTGCTAGCTGTTAGTTGGGGGCTCCCCTCAGTTCTTAGCCGTGTGGGTCTCTCCACTATGCGAGGTTGCTTTATCTAAGCCAGTAAGAGAGTGTACTAGCAGGATGGAAGTCAGAACCCTTTGTAACCTAATCATGGAAGTGACAGCCCTGCAATGTCACCATATTTTCTTAGAAGCAAATTAAGAGGACGGAGGGGATCGCATAAGGCTGTAAATACCAAGAGGTGGGTATCACTGGGGACTATCTTAGAGGCTGCCTTCTACCCTCCCCTAGGGCTGGGGTAACAAAGCAAGAGAAGCAGAATGATCAAAACCATGGGAGCCTGCAGGAGGGGTCCCTACACAGCCAGTACTCAGATCACTGAGGGAGGCACTGCGCATCTCTGCTGGGACCTCTCAGGAGGTGTGGCTGCACCTGTGCTGTGCATGCTGAGGAAAGCTGGAGACTGGAGTCGTGGGTGTCTTCTGCTGCTGGAGAAATACTAGCTGGAGCAAGAAGCTGAAGAGATTTCCTTCTGCCTTTCAATCCACAATCCTTGCTCTCCATTGAAGAACTCTAACAGGAAGCCAATTGGCGTGTGAGTTTAGGAATTGTCCTTTACAGGTTTCCCAAGCCCATGGTATAGGCTGAGAGACAATCATTAAGAAATGGTCAGAGGGCCATTGGAGGTACTCTGGGCTCGCACTGACCTGAGTCCTGTTCTCTTTCTGTCTGCTCATAACTGAGACCCATTTTTTCCTTCAGAGTCAAATTTCTGTTGGAATTATCTCCAAATCTACAGGGAGGTGACCTGCATGTGACCTAAATGTACTCATATTCCTCCCCATAAGAGTCCAGAGATGAGGGACTAGGGGAGAAAAAAGAAAACTGCCCATGCTTTTGAGGACAGCTCATTAACATAACTGTTAGACCCTAGGAGATGCAGGGAAGAGGATACTGTCATGGTTGCAGATACAAATGTGGAGTGTCATCTTTTTACAAAACAGTATGTCAGCACATCAAAATAAAAAACATGGCCAGGCATGGTGGCTCACACCTGTAATCCCAGCACTTACGGAGGCCAAGGCGGGCGGCTCACTTGAGGTCAAGAGTTCGAGACCAGCTTGGCCAACATGGTGAAATCCTGTCTCTACTGAAAATACAAAAATTAGCCAGGCTTGGTGGTGGGCACCTGTAATCCCACATACTCGGGAGGCTGAGGCAGGAGAATTGTTTGAACCTGGGAGGCAGAAGTTGCCGTGAGCCAACATCGCACCACTGCACTCCAGCCTGGACGCCAGAGTGAGACTTCTCTAAATAAATAAACAAATAAATAAATAAAACATATGTGGCTTTTGTTTCAGCAACTTTACTCCTCAGGATCTATCTACCAGAATGATGTATGTGTAACAATATTTAATTCAACGTTGTTCACAGTGGTAGAAAACTAGAAGGCCTATGTATTGAAAGCCGTGGTGAATAGTGAATTAGAGCATAAGAAGATGACATGGAAGGACCACCAGATCTCATTTGTGTGAGAATAGCAAGGTGCAGAAAACTCATCATCCCTTGGTATCCGCAGGGCCTTGGTTCTGGGCGACCTGCCTCAGATACCCAAATCTGCAGATGCTGAAGTCCCCATATAGTAGGGTGTAGTCTGTGCGTGTAACTTACGCACATCCTCCCATATACAGATACTCCTCAACTTACCGTGGGTTTACACCCCCCTAAGCCCATTGTAAGTTGAAAACATTGTAAGTCAAAAGTGCATTTAATGCTGGCAACGCAGCCGACAGTCCCTGACTTACGATGGGTCCACTTAATGTATGATTTTTCGACTTTATGATGGTGTGGAAGCAATGCGCATTCAGTAGAAACCATAATCCCATCAAAGTCTTAAGGAACTTCTTGACTTACCATGGGGCTACCTCCTAATAAACCCATCATACAGTTGAAAACTTGGTAAGTTGAATCATGGTAAATCACGGACCTTCTGTGCTTTAATTTTTTTTTTTTTTTGAGGCGGAGTCTTCACTCTGTCGCCCAGGCTGGAGTGCAGTGGCACCATCTCGGCTCACTGCAAGCTCCGCCTCCCGGGTTCACGCCATTCTCCTGCCTCAGCCTCCCGAGTAGCTGGGACTACAGGTGCCCGCCACCACGCCCGGCTAATTTTTTGTATTTTAGTAGAGACGGGGTTTCACCGTGTTAGCCAGGATCTCTAGATTACTTATAATACTTCATACAATGGAAATGCTATGCACATAGTTGTTATACTGTGTTGTTTTTTACATACATTTATTATTGTTATTCTTTATTTTTCCAAATATTTTTTATCTGCACACAGTTGGCTAAATCTAAGGATATGGTATCGGGATACAGAGGGCCGGCCGACTGTACATGTGATATGATTACACTGTTGTTAAACAGTCACAGTCTCTGTCTAGATAGACACATACACACACCCAGACATAAACATGGAAAGTATTGATGGGTATATACAAGCTTAAGATATGTATTCCCTGGGATGAGGTAAAGTATGGGATGGGGTAGGGCAAGGCTTACAAGTATAAAAAAGGCAGGACCAGGAAAAAACAAATGACGACACTTAAAAATAGCATGTATGTCCCAGCACTTTGGGAGGCCGAGGCGGGCGGATCACGAGGTCAGGAGATCGAGACCATCCTGGCTAACACAGTGAAACCCCGTCTCTACTAAAAAAGACAAAAAAATTACCCGGGCGTGGTGGTGGGTGCCTGTAGTCCCAGCTACTCGGGAGGCTGAGGCAGGAGAATGGCATGAACCCAGGAGGCAGAGCTTGCAGTGAGCCGAGATCGTGCCACTGCATCCCAGCCTGGGCGACAGAGCGAGACTCCCTCTCAAAAAAAAAAAATAGCATGTATGATATAATACTTGTCATGGATGGAAAATAATGTAATATATCTTTCAGTTTTTATTGAAATATAACATTTAATAGGTATAAGTTCAAAAATAGTATATATGATTTATTTGTCATGTATGGAAAATAACGTATATATATCATTAAGCTTTTTGTTGAAATATAAAACTTTAAAGAAGTAAGTTCAAAAATCATATGTATATAATTCAATGAATTTTTACAACATGAACACACGTATAAAGAAAAACTTTGGGCACAGCGGCTCATGCCTGTAATCCCAGCACTTTGGGAGGCCAAGGTGGGTGGATCATGAGATCAGGAATTCGAAACCAGCCTAGCCAACATGGTGAAACCCCATCTCTACTAAAAATGCAAAAATTAGCTAGGCATGGTGGCGCACGCCTGTAATTCCAGCTACTTGGGAGGATGAGGCAGGATAATTGCTTGAACCCGGGAGGCGGAGGTTGCAGTGAGCCGAGATAGCGCCACTGCACTCCAGCCTGGGCCACAGGGCAAGACTCCCTCTCAAAAAAAAAAAAAAAAAAAAACTTTAAAGAAGTAGACTTTTAATGTAGGAGTCAGATATAGGACTGTTTCAGAGGGAAAGAAAATAAACTGGAAAGGAAGCAGAGGGAAGAGGAAGACCTCTCTGAGAGATCCAGATGTGGCTGCTAAATGCTCCCCTTAGGAAAATGGGGGAGTGGGAGAGGGATATAGGGGAGGAGGGTTGGGCCCCAGGAGTGGAGGGCTTCCCTAGTGGCAGGCATGGGTCTTATCAGAGCCTGCTATGAGCTGACAGAGGTTAGGGAGTAAAAAGAAATTGGAGTGAAAAGAGGATGGAGTATGGACTTGAAAGGTTGGAGGGAAAACATGAAGGTACACACTGGAGACATCAAGGAAAGAGAGATCTCTGTAAAAGCCACAGAGAAACAAGGCTGGAAAAAGGGAAAGAGATGTCAATGAAAGCAGGAGAAATTTCTGTTGCATGTGCAGTGAGCCTGGTAAAGTGAGGAGGGGTGAGAAGTCTCTAGAGCTGACTCTTTTAGAAGAGAAGAGGTGGTCCTATGGGCAGTGCTTCCTGGCATGGGCTGGGCACAGGACCTGAACTACTTGCAGGTCCCAAGAAGGGCCATGTTCCCTCTTACCTGCACGCCTTTGTATGTGAACACCTTCCCTCAGATTCATCTGTTTTTTTAGTTTGTTTTGTTTGTTTTGAGACGGAGTCTTGTATTGTCGCCCAGGCTGGAGTGCAGTGGCACGATCTCAACTGACTGCAACCTCTGCCTCCCAGGTTCTAGCAATTCTTCTGCCTCAGCCTCCCAAGTAGCTGGGATTACAGGCACACGACACCACACCCAGCTAATTTTTTGTATTTTTAGTAGAGATGGGGTTTCACCATGTTGACCAGGCTGGTCTTGAACTCCTGACCTTGTGATCTGCCCACCTCGGCCTCCCAAAGTGCTGGGATTACAGGCGTGAGCCACCGCGCCCGGCCTTAGATTCATCTTTATGTCAAAACTTCAACATCACTTCCCCCAGGAAGTCTTTTCTGTCTGTCCTAGAGTGGGATGAGGCACCTCTGGTTTGCTCCACCAACCCCCATTCTTCTCCCATCACGGCTCCCATCAGGCTGTATTTTAAATGCTTGTTTACCTGTTTCTCCCACTAACCTATAAAATATACGCTGGGCGAGCCCTGCCTGGCCTCCATGTGGTGGAAGAACAAGTTGGACGCTTGAAGATAACCGGTGGGAAAGCTGGGAGGAACCGGGGCATGCTTTGGCGCCCTTTCCTATCTGATTGCTGTTAAGACTTTGATGAGAGATAGTGATTGGAGGGATGCAACCAGCCTTGGTCACTTGGTGCTTCTCCTCCTCATGATTTGGGATGTGGTGGCAGAGGAGTAGGCATGGGTGGCAAATGGCATGCTCAGCGCAAGGTTGCCTTTATCCTGGCATGGGGTAGGGAAATGGTATCAGTGCAGGAGTGATGCCTTGGAAAGGGATATCCTCTCTGGGTACTGCACATGCAGCTTCAGAGGGCCCAGGACAGCCCTGACCTGGACAGGCAGAGTGCAGAGGCTGCCCTGAGGCTCGGGTGTAGGTGCCCCCGAAGGCTGGTAGTTGTTAAACCCTAGCAGGCAGCCTGGGAGTCGGTGCCTCTCTCAGAAGTGCTCTTGCCTGCCTCCCTAATGGGTGATGAGCTCTTACTTCTGGCACTTTGGCATGGAAGTGACCTTTCACAAAGCTTACGGGGTTTGTGAGGCCTGGGGTTTGAAGCCTTTCTGTTCTAAAACTAGCCTTGGCTGTTTTTATGTGCTATTTCATGTTTTGTCTCAGGCAGTCCTTATAGCCCTACAAGGTAAGTGATGATTCCGTAGTTCACAGTAAAGGATAGTGAACTGAAAACATTAGCTAACTTTCTCCAGATCTCCCTGTTAGTAAATGGCAGGGCCAGGATTGGAATTCAGCTCTTCCTGGGATCACAGCTTATGCTCTTAACCCCTATGATACTCCTTGGCTCAGGGTTCCCAGAAGGCAATTCAGGGGTTGCCAGTTAGTGTCAGAAGGAAGAGTGGGGCCAGTCGTGGTGGCTCATGTCTGTAATCTCAGCACTTTGGGAGGCCAAGGTGGGTGAATCACTTGAGGTCAGGAGTTCAAAGCCAGCTTGGCCAATGTGGTGAAACCCTGTTTGTACTAAAAATACAAAAATTAGCTGGGCTTGGCGGTGCATGCCTGTAATCCCAGCTACTTGGGAGGCTGAGGTAGGAAAATCGAACCCAGGAGGGTGGAGGTTGCAGTGAGCCAAGATCACGCCACAGCACTTCAACCTGGGTGACACAGTGAGTGAGACTCCATCTCAAAAAAAGAAGGAAGGGTGGTCAGAGGTGAAGTGTAGCAGGGATTATGCCAGGGGCTCCTTCCTACCTGTGACTTCTGCAGACACCTCACTTTGCACAGTAGTAGTCCTGTAGATTTGGGATCTGACTGGGGACTGTTTGCTCATTGTGTTATTACTTACAGTGCTTAGTAATGTTTTCCAGTTGAGTTTTCTTATTGAAGCAGAATGTGTCTTCAGAGATGCTTTTATTCTGATTTTTTAAAATTTAAATTTAGCTTTGTTTTCTTTGCATTGTTCTCCTGAGTAAAAGAATGACCTCTAAACTCAAACATCAGTGTATCAGGGAGCTGTTGTATTATAGAAATCCAGTTTAAAGGTAAGACTTTTAAAGTGAAAAACATCATTTTGTGTGGAAATAAGCATCCTTTAATGTATCTGTTTGGATGGACTTCAGAATTTCGGAGGTGAGGATTAGATACCTTTAGCTCTATTTCTAACAAGCTGTTCCTCACTCTTTCTCCTCCCTATTCCCCTCAATTTTTTCAGATCACACACCCAGCTGGCTGCATGTCTCAGTTTATAAAGTTCTTTGGAGAACAGATCCTCATCCTCTGGAAATTTGCCTTACTTCGAAAGCGCATTTTGATATTTTCTCCCCCACCTGTGGGCGTGGTGTGCTATAGAGGTAACCAGAAGCCAGAGTCAGGGGTGCTGCTTAAATCCCTGGAGCAGAAACTGCTTGAGTCTTTCTGTCACTGATCAAGTCTGGAAGAGTTTGGGCCACATCAAGGGGATGGGGTTTTAAGCCCAGGAGTGACCTGATTGGCTGTGAACGCTGGTGACAATGTAGAAGATGGGTTGGATGACACATCAGTGGCGTGGCCAAAGATTAGGGTCTGGATTAAAGCAGAGAAGATGCATTCTAGATGTATTTTAGAGAAACTGGACAAAACTTGTCAGATTGGATTGTAAAGGTTCTGATGTGTGTGAGGCTGCAACGGAAGAGTCTAGGATAACAAGGGTGGTGGGGCCACCAGATGGGGGACTGAGGAGCAGCCGGGGGCTGGCTTGAAAAGGTTAGTGTGGGATGTGATGAGGGTGTGCTGCCTTGAGACCTTCACAGCAGGGGGGTCCGCCCACCCTGCATAGCTGGGTCGGGACCTGTGGGCGTTTGAGCTGGAGATAAAGATTTGAGGGAGATAGATTATTTCTGCACTCATATCTGAGATGGACAGCATTACCTGGGGAAAGTACAAGTGTGGAGGGGTGTTCCAGACACAGGAGGTGGACCAGAAAGGTGGAAGGACAGAAAGGACTGGGGAGGGACAGGCAGAAGGGGGAACCAGAAGACACAAGGGTTATAGAGGCCGGAGTTCTGACAAGGTCAAATTCTAAGCAAGACCAGCTAGAGAGAGACTGAGAAATGTTGATTGGGTTTGGGAAGCATGTTGCTGACATCACCTTGAGGGATCAGTCTCTCCTGTGGGACCTAAAGAGGCTTGCTACCTCCAGTCCCCTCAGAATGCCAGGACCACCTGGCTCCTGAGGCACCAGATAGCCTAGAGCAGAGGTGGTGAGCTGCAGGCTCCAAGGGAGGAAGGGGGTGGAGGGGCAGACCCTCCCCGCTCACCTCCTCTGTCCCCACAGTGTACTGCTGCTGCTGCTTGGCCAACGTTTCACTGCCTGGCATCGGGGGCACCATTCCTGAGTCCAAGCCTTTCTTCTACGTGAACGTGGCCGACATCGAGAGCCTGGAGGTAGAGGTGTCCTATGTGGCCTGTGAGTACGGGGCCCTCCCCTCATCTTGCCCTCAGATCCCAGCCCTGCTCCTGCCAGACGCGGGGCTCCTGGGAGCCTTGCTTCCCAGTGGGGTCGGGTGGGTTCCCGCCTCTCTAACCCCGGGTTCCACAGGCACCACAGAGAAGATATTTGAGGAGAAGCGGGAGCTGTATGACGTCTACGTGGATAACCAGAACGTGAAGACACACCACGACCACCTGCAGCCGCTGCTGAAGATCAACAGCGCTGACAGGGAGAAGTACCGCCGGCTCAATGAGCAGAGGTAGCGGCAGCTACGGGGAGAACCAGGGGCTCCACCCTCCTCAGGGCAGCTCCAGCATGGGGTCTCTGCAAAGCCTGTCTTCTGTCCCTTCCCTGACGCATTTCTGCCAGTCTCCATGCTGCCTGGGATGGAGATGGAAACGAAGGGAAGCCCTGCAGTGGAAGAGGCCAGGCTCCCTGTATGCTGCCCTGATAGGAGGGGAGTAGATCCACGGTGCTGGTTTCTTTCTTCTCATGGACTTCGGAATCTGAGCACCTTGACTGAGCACCTTCATTGTGTTGGTCACTGTATTAGAAGCTTGCTTATATGTATCTGATGTCATTCTCAATAATCTGGTGATCCTATGAAATAAATGTTATCATCATCCCCCACTGATAGACAACTAGGAAAGATTGTTACTTGCCTAAGATTAACAGGGGCAGAACTGGCCCTGGACCCCAGGAATTTTGAGTCCAAACCCTGTTGATCCCTTTCCTGGCTGGTGCTGCTTCCTGGGAGGTGGTGGCCCATTGAAGATGCCTGGCTGAGGCCTCACCTGTGACTGGGGTCCTGGTACCTGCACCAGAGTCTCATGGTTCTCTCCTTCCCAACAGGCAGATGCTGTTGTACTCCCAGGAGGTAGAAGAAGACTACAACCCTTGTGAAGAGGACCTCTTTGTGCTGTGAGTCCTGGGGCCGTGGGCGTGGGGTCTCCCTGAGGATCCCTTCAGCACCGAGTGACCTGCATCCCTCCCATGTCACTCACTGCAGACCAGGGATGCCCTTTATTGCTGCCAAGGGCACTTAGAGCCAGGCTCCTTACAGAGGCAAACCTGAGCCCTGAAATGCCATTGGGGGAACCCAGAGGACTTACGGAAAGAAGCAGGGCCCGTAAGAGAAAACAGGAGTCTTAGTGTTTCTTTTCTTGTTGGGCTTTTACATCAAGGATGTCCACTGCATAGAAGCTGTCTGTCCCTCAGGATTCAGGGACTTCTCCTTTCCATTGCCTCCTCTGAATAGAGTAGTTCCTTGCACTGAGTATTATGGGATAATCGGAAATTTTAATTCTTGAATCAAATGAAATCTCTTTGCCCCGTAGAGGTAGGAACCAGGGCCTTCCACCTCACAGCACTGACTTCATTCCTAGACAGCTGGGTGCAGCAGCCTTCTGTGCTGTGAACTGAATTCTCTCAGCTTCCTCTTTGGTCTTCCAGGGCTGAGGTTGTGGTTTGATGTTGAAAACTTAATGTGGGCATTTCTACAAAGGTGCAGCATCTTGATTCTAATAGTGGACTTCCTAAAACCTACATCCTGTTTAGGTGGAAAGTATCTGAGGCTTGAGCACAGCCACAGTCTCATCCAGTATGACATGTACCACTGTGTCTGAAATTCCTGAGCACCCAGGGCCACTTCAGGTACCGGGCACTTTGCAGACCTGAGAGCTGTATGGGGCTGGACTGTCTAGTCTAACTAGACAGTGAGCGCTGTCCTGAACAGGGCTTGTTTGTTCATAAAGCACTCTAAAGCAGTGACTTTTAAATCTTGATCTGTGCATCTCACTCCTCCCAAAGAGTCATCAAGGGAGAGCAAACACCCAAGGGTAATGTTGGCTCATGTTCATTTTGTTGGTGGTGTTGAATTTTTGCTTCCTCCTATGACTGAGCAGAAAGAGAAAAGCAGTGTGTGGGGGCCTCTTCTCAGGCTGTGTTTAAACCCCGGTCACTTCCCTCAACAGGAAAATGGATTTTGACAGGCCATCTTGTTTAGAGATTTCCCTAATCACACCATAATTAATGCCAAATGGTTTCTTTGCTAACTTTAGTAGCACTTGAATAATTGTTTAACTTTTACTCTTTTCTTGTTTTAAGATACCTGCGAATCCACTGAAAAGTACATTAAACAACAGTATAGTTTTGGTTCCCCATATGTGGATTATCTAGTGAGTTTTTTTTCCCCCTTCCTTTCCTGTGTCTTGTCTTCTAAATGCAGATTTTTCCTAGAACAAAACAACCGGATATTTCAGACTTTGTTGGAGGTGTCTGCCAGTCAAGACAAAACTCTGACAGCAGAGCATGCCCGGGGCATGGGCCTAGACCCCCAAGGAGACCGGAGCTTTCTCCTGGACCTGCTGGAGGCCTATGGCATTGATGTCATGCTAGTCATCGACAACCCCTGTTGCCCGTAGGAGGAGCCAACAGGACCGGGAGCCGCTTCATGTGGGATGTCAGCAGCCTGGAGTTCACCCCAGGCCCCCAGAGGGCCTCATTTTTTATTAAGTTGACACGAAGGAATATTGTTTATACTTTCCAACAAACATAATTTTTGCAATTTCCTTTCTGCCCTTTTCCCTAGAGATAAGGTGAGATCGCCTTGGTTTAGTGTCCTGCCATGTTAGGATATTGGAATCTGCCACTTTCTCCCAGAGCTGCTGGTCCTTTGGGCTTGGTCATAGGAGTTGTATCACTAGGAGTGGGCTGAGCTCTGGAAATATTGGGATGGACTGTTCAGAAAGTTTGTGCGGTCTTTGTCCCTTGACGTATTTGAGAATAAGACAACCATCTGTCCCCTGTGGCCTTAAGATGTTCATCTGCCTAAAGGCAGAAACTAGACCGGATGATCTTTTAAAGTTTTTAGTAGCTCTAGGAGTCTTGGGATCAAATCCCTTTTCTTGTTCACTGGGGCAACTTTATGTCTTCTCTGTTTACTTGAGTAGGGACCACAAAGAAGGAAAAAAGGATGTTTCTGACACCAAATGTGAGCTTATCTTACGGTCAGAATGACAGAGGTTGCTTATCAGTGAGCTGAAGACTAAAATTGTAGATTGAAGCCTTGAAACCTTCCTCAAAGTAACTTCATGGTGGCCATGCAATGTAATGTTCCTCTTTCTCTAAACCCCTCCTCTTGGGATGAATTGGTGAACTGTTAAGGGCCAGTGCTGGCCTTGGAGCTTGCAAGCAAATTAATTTTCCAATTTAGTCTCTTAAGGGTTCAATATGCTCTTGGAGTAAGGGGTATTTTTAAAGGCTGAAGTTTGGGCTGCTGGAGGATAGAGCAGTTGAAGTTCGAACAGGATGGAGAAGTCACTCTAAGTCTCTTCATCTGGACATGAGTTCTCTGGAGGCATTAGCAGTAGCAACTCTGGATCAACACAGATTTTCTGGATTCCGAAATCTAGCAAGGATCTGAGCTGGTTACCTCAGAGGGTGGAGCATGATGCTAACAAGACCGTTCATCATTTTGGACCCCTCACAAACACACTTTTCTTTAGCAGAGGTGACATTCCTTAGGCTAAATCTTTGGATCCAGGGACATAACAGATTTGTTGAGAGAAAATGTGGCAGTGCCTTCACCCAGGACAGTGGTCAGGAAGCCCCGAGCATCACTGATGGATTTATCCATTCTCTTCTGAAGTGCTCTGCTCTAGGCTGGGTCCCATTTTCACCTGCCTGTCCTCTGATTGGCTTTTGCAGGAGGGCAGCTTACGTGTTTGTCAACCAGTTAGAAAGCCAGTTCCTGTGGGTTGAGTTTAGGCCTTCTTAGCCATGATTGAGAATTTTGACTTGGGATACTGGGTTGCTGGTGACAAATAATGTCTTCCTCTTCCCCCTTCCCACCTGGCTCGATTATGGGAATAGCCGTCAGTACATCTATGTCTGTGACCAAGACCCAGCCAGACTAACGTACACAGCAGAGAGAAATAACATTCAAATGGTGGGTCACACATCTCATCTCAAGATAAGGTGCTTAGGGTTCACTGCTTTATTCAAAAGTATTTTCACTGTAGCTCCTTCATGTGGAATATCAAAACTGAAGAAATTCACACGTGGACATGCAAATAGACATTGATTAATCAAGGTAGCATCTTTATGTAAATATATAAATAAGTTTGGGCATTGAAATGTAAACTGTACAGCTAATACACTTCTCCTCTGCAGTGTTGGTCGCTGTCATTTCAGTAATGTAGATGTTTACAAAAGAAAAAAACATTTGTTTCGAGGTTGAAGACTCATCTTTTTTTCTCCTTTACACACAACCTCTCCTCTTGCCTCTCAAGGGTTGAGGGGTCCTTTCTAACTTAAGGCTAATGGTTACTTTTCATGGTATCCTGAGGTTCAGGGTGTTTTAAGCTGGGGGTAGGTGGTTAGAGGTAGGAGCAGGAGTGAAAGGAAAGGTCTGATTCTCCTAGAGGACACAGGAAGACCTTTTTCTGGAATTAGGGAATCTGCCAGGAGGAGCTGTTTTAGGCACTTCTGCTCCGAGCCTTCTATATGCAAACACTCTGCGGGTTTAACTGCAAGCTCAGAAGTGCTGGTGTAAACACAGCAGGGTGAGAATGAAGTTCCTGCATTTTCCTGTGAATGGTGAGTCAGGGCTTCTGGGTTCCCTTAACTTTGTGCTTGTCTCGGTAGCTTTCTGTCCCAGTCCACCCTCCCGCTCATGCAGAGGGCCAGGGTATGGGTGGCCACAAAGGAGAATGTGCCAGTGAGGCAGTGAAATATTTTCTGAGAAACCATCTGCTTTTGTTCAGAAGAAAGTGCTGAACATCGTTCACAGACTTCTAGGTCTGTAAGCTCTTTAGGGGCGGGCATTCTGATTACCACTGGCCTCCTGGAGGAGGGTTGGAAACTTGTGGTGTGATACCTTCTGCCACTATCTCCTGCTGGGCCTCAGCCCTGGCCTGCCTGAGCAGGCCTAGTTCTCCTGTGAAGCTTTCAGCCTGACCTCATGCCACACTGTGAAACGAAACATGTGCCAGTTGAGAAATAATTGCTGAGCTGAGACGCTGGCTGGGCTGCCCTGTTGTTCCTAAGTCAGAAGAAATTCCAGGTGGGAGGAGAATTCAGGTTTGGGGCTTGTTGGTGTCCATGTAAAATATGACAAAGGCCTGTTCAAGGGGGTGTTTTCAATTCTGTGGGCTCAGCAGATGATACTACTCAGCCTTTGGGAAAATGTCCAGTTGGCTCCTGGCTTAGGACTCTCCACAAGGAGTTCCAAATGGTAGGGCTTATCCCCTACCAGAATAAAAGTATGGCCCAAATTATGTGTTTAGAATTTGCTTGGGCTTTAAACATGAAACATTCCCTATGCCTGGTAGAGACAATTCCAGTGTCAGTGTCCCACCTGGGACCTCTACAGTCCTCAGTAAATTATGATTGCAATGAATTAGAAGGCTTTTGTCTTCCATATCCATCATCCATTATAGCATCTGTGTCTCCATCTGGTTAGGGGGAGGGAAGCTGAAATCATTGATGTATCAATAGAAGTAATTTAGCTTAGGAACTTGCATCTATAACTTACCTTGTTTTGTTCCACTTTAAAGTTAAGACAAGAAAGTTAAGCTAGCACACAGGTGCACGTGCTTCCAGATGCCACATGTGAACATTTGTTGATCATGTAACTACCGATGAGACTTTAGCTAGAAGATAAATTAAATCTTAGCTAAATCATTGTTTTTCATTCTGGTGGCTATAAGGATGAATTTGCTCTCAGTCTTGATACATTGAAAGCCCTTCAAACACAATAAAAGATGAAATCACTCACTTTTAAACTGAGGCCTTCGGGGAAGCTTTTGTAAAGGGCAGTAATGAATTAGGCTTTCAGTTGTAGGACATCAACCCTCCGAGAAGAGGCAGAGACCCGAGGGACCATTTATTTCCCTCTGAAACTGCACAGCCTGGGGAATGGATTGAGATGCTTTCTCCAGTCCCTGTATAGGTCATCCTTGCAGAGGTAGAGGAGGAGTGGGCAGGTGGATGAATAAAACAGGATAATGCTCAGCTTGGCAGTGAACTTGCCTTAGTGTGATGACAGTTCTAACATGGGCAAGAAAATCAGATTGGGGACCAATATGCCACGCATAGGCTTTTATCTCCCTAATAGATCCCAAGCTAGTAGGCTTGGATTCTGCCAAATGGCCATCCCTCCTGTCTTCTCCCCTGTACCTTGTAGTTATACCGAGGTGAGAATCCTGCTGACCCCAGTCCCGTCCCCTCTCATTTCAGGAAAACCCTTTTCTGATTCAGGTAGGGGGAGAGGAGGAGTTAAGGGCTCCGTTTACTCCCAAGTCATGGATTTTTAATATTCCATTTTTATTACTAATATACCTCTGTTCCTAGAAGCTACTGGAGTCTTGAGTGTTGTGGGAAAAGGCTAACTGTGAATTAAGTTAATGTTTTTCTTATAAGAAATGGAAGTTTATTTTTTTATTGATATTACTATGTGATAAACTGAGTATGCATATACTGAAATGGAAGAAAATTTTAAAACTATTATTCTAGAAGAAATGGGCAGTTTTGTAATTTGGTAGTGGCTGAGACCCCATAGAAGTTTTACTTTGTAAATAATTTGGAGAGTGAATAAGGAGATTGTGCTATGAAATCTTGACATGCTCTTTAGGAGGTAGACTTGACAGTCCTAGGAAGGTTGACATAAAAATACCAACCTTAAGTAAAGCTCTAGTACAAAAAAGGGTAAATGTCATCATTCTTATTTTTAGGCCTCTTTCTTGAGAGAGGTGGGAGTGGGAGGTAGTGTTATAACTGGCACTTTAATTCGTTTTTGGAACTAGAATTTAGGGGCAGTTGGATGAAATTGCAAATTTTGAAGGGGAATAAGAATTTTCTAGTGCTCTATAAAGAAATGATGGAGAAAAAAGCCTTGCTTTCATCTTTTTAGAATTTATTCTTGATTTTTAGCACACTGTGGGGCTTTTAGAGCTAATATGATCTAAATTCAGAAAATTTAATTTTCATAGCAGGCCAGGTGTGAATTACTTATGTTTGCTGTAGAATGCTTATTTAGACTAATAATAAATTTACTTTGCTGTCTAAGGCTAGTCAGAGAATGTGGGGATGAGGCAGGATGTTTTCAGTTAGCCAGAGATGATCCACAAAGTGAACAGTCCACACAGAGGTCACTGAGTTGGATGGTTGCAAATATATTGACATTAGAGTGAAAACTCCTTCCTTTGGGTAAACTAAAGAAAGACACAGTATATTGAAAAATTTTAAGATGGTGTTATACAAAAAAAAAAATTGGGTCTAACGTGTCCATGAAGACTGTCAAGTGAAGAATGGTGGAGATTCTGGGCGTTTGAGCAGCCAGCCTGGATGAGTGACTTCAGGGACAGAGAGCAGAGGAAAGCAAAATGAATTTCCTTTATTTACCCAAAGTTTGTTGACTGAATTTTTGTATAGGTCTGGGAAAATAAGCCTAAACAAATAGTTGTAGCCTTAGAAAAACTGTTTTCCCATTTCTTTCTGAGTTAGAATCAGCATAGCCTCCCTGTCGCCTTAAATGTAAAAATCCTATTTTGATTAATACCCCAGCCTAAGAGTTACAGCAATACAAGAGACTGAATCTATTTTTGTTTTGGGTCTTTACCTCATATTATGAAATTAGTAAGACACTTCATAAATTTTGCCCCGAACACTGGTGTGCCCAGGTATGCCGTGCTCTCTGTTTCCAGTGGTGGTAATTTTAAGGCCTAAAGAAAGCTGGGGTTAATCCTGAAGCTAAGAGTAAATGTTTCTTGCATTGATTTTGTTCTGTGGTACAAATAACATCTATGAATATCATATCTATATATATATGAACCAAGTTGTGTGCAGAGAGGTTGATATAACTATATTTACAGAAAATGATTTTTACAATTAAAGTTCACATTTTAACATGAACATGTGTGCTGCAGTCCCTTCTCCAGTCCGAGAAAAGTGGTTTGTGGTAGGAAGGAATGGTGGCCCACCCCATGAGCAGAGCCCATGGGGGCTGAACCTGACTTCACTTACAGTGACGATGGAGGAGATTGGGGAGCTGCTACCTGTCCTTCTGGAAGCCACGGTCTGGACAGACTTTCTCCAGGTAACGGGAAACAAAGTTGGGAATGACTATGCCACCCAGAAGAGACAGGGCTGTGTACCCTTAATTACATCAGGAAACTTCTGGAATCCCACAGAGACCACCACCCTTTTACTTTACAAACTCTCTTATCAGAGTTCAGTTTAAAATTGTATGTGTGTATATATATATAGTATGTGTATATTCTAAACTTTTATTTCATTTTTAACCTTTTGGGGAGTTAGAGTATGTATTTAGAACCAGTATAGGGTACATTGCTGTCACTGGCTCTGTAAATCAAATGGCCTGGATTCAAAGCCAGGTTCCTATTTTCTGAGCTATGTAACCATATATTATTACAGGCTGAGTATCCCTTATTCAAAATGCTTGGGACTTAGAAGTATTTTCAGATTTCAGATGTTTTAGGATTTTAGAATCTTTGCATTATAAATCCAAACCCCAAAATGTTCCACTGGGCACTTCCTTTAAGCATCATGGTGGCACTCAAAAAGTTTTGGATTTTGGAGGATTTCAGATTTCACCTTTTCAGATTAGGGATGCTCAACCTGTACCTACTTCCTAGGGTTGTGAGAACCGATGCATCAGTTACATATGTGAAGCACTGGCACTTAGGAAATATAACTGCATCCAAATATGTGCAAAGCAGCTGTGAGGAAAGGAAAAAAGCTTTATAAACTTTATCTTAAACTCTATCTTACAGAGAGCAACTATGGTTTTTTGTTTGTTTTGAGATGGAGTCTTGCTCCGTCACCCAGGCTGGAGTGCAGTGGTGTGATCCCGGCTCACTGCAACCTCTGCCTCCCGGGTTCAAGTGATTCTCCTGCCTCAGCCTCCAGAGTAGCTGGGACTACAGGCGCCTGCCACCGCACCCAGCTAATTTTTGCATTTTTAGTAGAGACGGGATTTCACCATGTTGGCGAGGCTAGTCTCGAACTCCTGACCTCAGGTGATCCACCCGCCTTGGCCTCCTAAAGTGCTGGGATTAATCTTTGCATCTGAGTGAAATTAATCTGTCAAAAAGTTTGTACTAAACGGAATCACCTGGGAAGGGTGGCCGACTTCCCGATGCAGATTCCAGGGCCCCATCCCCAAATTGGGTTATTAGGTTCTCCTCTAGATAGCTCAGCATTCCAGCTTTGGCTGACAAGCCTCACTCAGGTCACTCTCTCTTAGTTGCACTGGTAAACGTCTTCCATGCAGGCTTTATAGGGAAGGACAAGGCAAAGAACAAAGCAGTCAACAATAAGGAAACCAAGCCCTCACAGGAAAGAGCCTGAATCAAGGAAACAAGGCATCTTTATATTTAAAAATGAATAGGGTTCTAAAGTGGCTTCCATATCCTTCCTCAGTTATATGTACCATTATGATTAGAACCATAACATGAGCACACAAACACACACTGGTAGCCTATCAGAGAAGAAAGCCAGATTCTGCACTGGTCCTTGGAACTGTTACAGAACCACGATATGCGAAATGCTCTCGGCTCAGGTGAAAACTTTTGTTTTCATATACCACAGCATCCTTCCTCCCTACCTGTGGGTGGTATGGGATGAGTGATTTTTATGCTGATGTTTGGAACCATCTGTTACGTTTTTGCTAAAAGCAGAACTTTTACCACCCTAAAGAATACAGTGTGAAATAAGAAAGCCTTCCTTTTTGTGATCTTCATTCATGGACTTTTCATAGCTGTTCTGTAATCTACTCAAGCATTGGTCTCTCTCCCATCTCCATGGGATGTGGGGGCATGGTGTATGTACTCTGTTTTAAAAGGGATCTGCCTGAGAGCCTGCAGCTAAGGCCTGCCAGCTCTGCTTCCTCCCCTTCCCCCTGGCAATCCTCCCTCATTGATCTTCCTGTGGTGCACTGCCCCCTAGAGTGTGAGAACCTCAGGGGCAATGAACAAAGGAAAATGTCTGCGGTAGTAAAAACGGTGCTAATGACTGGCTGGCAAAGCCCTGGCAAATCAGGTGGATTTTAGTTCTCTGCTTTCAACAGACTAAAGGAGAATCTAATCAAGTTGTTAGTTGATAGATCATCATTAATAATTCTTGATGATAGGGCACTGTGATCTTTGTCGAAATTCCAAAGGAATTCAAAGAACTGTACGACATTGCTAACATAATTCTGTTCCATAGAATTTATGTGCTTACATCTATAAAGAAATGAAACAAGGAATACAGCTGAGGTTGAACCCCATCTCAGCTGTAAATCACATTCATGTATTCTTGGATAAATGAACTAATTAGGATAAAGAACATTCTAATAAAACAACTTTTAATCATCAAAGAATTATATTAATACCGTTTTCATTATATACCAATAATTATGATAACATTTGTTCTGGACTGAGATAGATAAACACTTAAAGCAAGAACTAAAAAAACTTATTTCCATTTATATTTTTTGTTGACAAGATAATGGAGTGAATGATTAAAAGATGGCAGGCATAATAGATTACATTCTGATAGGATTCTTGGCTGAGAAGTAGTATAGAAATACAGAAGGAGAAAAGCCAATTTGAAATGTTCAACTACTAAAGAACTAGCTCATTTATTTTTATAAATGAATGAAGGGTGTCAAATTGTTACGATATTTAAATTGTACTGGATATGTTTAAAATAGTGATGTAACAGTTTTTATTTTAGAATACCAATATTTACACGACACCAGCAAATACATACTTTGTCAACTATTTAACTTCCCATGAAAACTTTTAGATGTCAACTTAGATGGGTGAGGGGATACATGATTTTTCAAAATACTTCTGGGGGGCACGTGAGCAGAATACTTTGTGGACCACTGCTTTAAAACACTATTTCTCCAAGGACGGTTGAGGGACAACTTACAGAATCACCTGGGAAGGGCAGCTGACTTTTTAAAAATGCATATTCCTGGACCCCATCCCCAAATTGGGTTATTAGGTTTGGGGTAGACCCCAAATAAATCAATTTTCAACATGTACCCCAGATGGCTCTCATGCAAACCATTTAGGAAGCACTACTTAAAAAAATAAAAACTAGCAATTTACAGTATTGTAGCCATGGCTGAAGAGGGAACCAACCTCGCCTACATTTCTGGACTGAGGATAGAACTGAAATAAAAGCTAAACAGGAGCCGGAGCTCACAAAACAGCAGCACACGTGAAGGAGCCTAGAAATAGGAAAAGGTCGCCAGGGAAAGAATGCACTTTCCTGGAATTCCTAGCACGGTCAAAGAACAGAAATGGAAGGGCGTAGGCAGGCTAAGCCCACTGTGGGCTCTCCACTGTGGTTGCATTTGGAAGAAAACAGAAGAAAGTCCTTTTCCATCTTGAACCAGCCTGAGGAAAGTTCGTGTTTAGGAGCGCCAACCGTCACACCAAAATAAAACATGCACTAATGGAAGCGGATTGCAAAGCAGGTGACAGAGCACACTTTGGGAAGCACTGCTGGAGTGGGGGCAGAGGGGTACTTGCCATGAAAATGCCCTGGGGACCCTCTGACGACACTGTTGGGATGGTTGAGGCACCTGTTCTTTTGGTCCCACGGGTGGCCTAAAGTGTGGTCTCAGAGCGCTTGTCTTCTGCTGCTCACTGGGTGGGGCTTGCGAGCATCTGTTCTCTCTTCCTAGGATCACAGAAGAACTGCAGCTTCCTGGGGAGCAGTTTCACCTCCACAGGCATCGCTTCATACTCCTCACTGTCAATGCTAAAAGAGCCCCCTGCTCCCTGGGAGAAGAGAACATTCAGAACAGCTCAAACCCACATCAGTGGCCTACTGGAGTTGGGGTCTCACAACAGCACCAGAACAAGTTCATTACGGAAAACAACATCCTCTCTTGAGGATTACCCTAACGTTCTTTTACAAAAACATTCAGTGCCTACTCTATGATGGCACAGTGCTGGTTCTGGAAACATCCTAATTCTACCATCCATGAAAAAGGATTTATTTTCTTTTTTTAGCCCCTATCTCCTCCCAGAGTATTTTGGGATTTGAACAACATGGTTATAATTTTGAAATATGTATTAAAAGGCAAGGGTCCTGCAACGTCTTAAGGAACTCATAAACATAGTCCTTCTATATTATGCTAATCCTTCTCAAATAAAAATAGAGAAAGACAGCTAATTCTCTTATGACAAGCTATTATATCTGCTGGATCATTTTCATTATTCTCTAAGACTTGCTTAGCTTGATATACCTAAGGTATACGAACATTAATATCATTACAGAGTCTATGAAACGCTTCCATAACTCATGCATTTAATTCAACATTTATATCGAAACTGTGATGCCAGTCACTATGGGGATACCTTCTCTTTACCTATAGTCTTGTCTGAATACAGTAATATAATGGCCACATGTCTTCAAAGGCTATCTGAAGAGCCTCTTTTCCGTATTGCCAATTGAATAACCTCCCAATTCCAGATTCTATTTCCATTTTTTTCACTTATATAGGTTATTCTAAGCATGGCATTTTGTAATACAGAAAAATTCAGTGTTGAACTGAAAACTGCTTCCAGATCCTTTATATAAAATGTTAAAGTAAAAGCAACTATTAACATTTGCCAGCTAGACAATTCTCTGTCTTAATGTAGTCACCTTCTGCACTATTTACATATAGAAAAATAAAAGGAGACCTAAAAACCACTTGAGGGAAGAACCTTGGCTTGAAAATGATGGGAGTCTTCAAGAGTCCAACTCTAAATCCATGACTCCGAAGGGGATTCTGCCATCCTTTTCGGCTCCCCGCTAATATGACCCAGAGCCTGGCAAAATGCTTGGCACACAATACGTGCCTAAGTGTGTGGGTTAGCTAACAGAGAGGAAGGATGGGACACAGCAGAGGGGCAGGCCGACGACGAACGAATCAAATGCTGTGGATCTTCCGACCCCTTCCCCACTCACCTCGGGGACAAGCAAGGTGCACCGGCTGGCTTGGAGACACTCCGTGCCCTCAGCATGCAGCTTGGGGTTTCTCACCTTTCGACTTCTGTGGGCACAGGAAAAAGCAAGCTTAAGACCAGTGATGGCAACTGCATTAGGTTGCAACAACGTAGCAACTTCTTTCCCCCTTTTTATGAGGTTACATAAGTGGACAGATGGTCTATTAAGCCACAGAGTTCTGTAAATAATTTTTCCACAGTGATTCTTGCTTAGCATTGTGATATATTCTAGACTGAATGTAGAGAACTGTGCATGAAGTTATGACTTTCTCTGAAATGCTCTTGATTTGAAAATTGATTGATTTAAAAATAATCATTCCACATGTAACTAATTCTCAGATTGTTAGTCTCAAATTTAAAAATTAGAATGAAATTCAATTCTTTAGGAAAAGAACTAAACTTCTGGTATTTGGTACTTCTTGTGATTTATTACTTGAAGGAGAAAATATTTTTACTTTAATGTAGATATTTTTATGTATATGAACAACTAGTCTTAGAAGTTCTCTGATAACCCTTCCTATCTGTGGGTCCCACTCCTGTGGATTCAAGCAACCGAGGATAGAAAATACCTATTTTTGCAACTGTACTGAATATGTACAGACTCTTATCCCCTAGAGAATACAGTACAGCAACTATCCACATAGCATTTACATTGTATTGGGTATTATAAGTAATCTAGAGATGATTTAATGTCCACAGGGAGGATGTGCATACGTCTATGCAAATACCATGCCACTATATAGAAGGGACTTGAGAATCTGGATTTTGGTATCTGAGGGAGGTCCTGGAACCAATCCCCCAAGGATACTGTGGGATGACTGTATTTATAACACAGTCTATTTGGCATACAATATCTACCTTGAGTAAGTGACTATGGAGTAAAATTTCCAGTGCATATTCAGACACACACTCCACCTCATGCAGATATATCCTTTAGGCAGTGGAAGTACAGTAAAAGCTAATCCAGGTAAACTAGTCCATTATTTATCATTCATTAACAACAGTAATTCTACGAAATGGTATCAGAGTTTTCTAATGCAACTTCACAATGTTCTCTTCAGATATCCAGAGGAAACAGACATTGCTTGATTTCACTTCCTGTAGAGAACAGAAGGACACTGTGGCTGCCACTGGTGCTAACAATGCAGAACATAGTGGCTTCGCCTAACCTTAGCAATAGAATTGGGGTCTCTATTTCTGGATCCCAGTATCATAAAGGAGATTTGAATATTGCTGGTCTCGCTGGCCAGACTGTCAATGAAGATTGTGTGATTTCTGGACATTCCGTAGAAGGAACAGGATTTTCCCTTCTTTTTCCTATAGATACAGCAAGAAAATCAAAGGCTGCAGAATCAGCTATTCAGTCTCTGAAGAATTTATGCCAAAGGCAAGAACAACAAACTTATGTGCCTGTGTAGATAATGAAGTAGCCATGGAGACCAGGCCGCTGCAACAGAAATGTGTGATCCCTAAGTGGGCACGAGAGGGAGCTCTGAGACAAAGCACAGAAAAGCAGAGCTGAGCAAATTACCAGTTGGCATGGCAACACACCAGCTCCTCAGATGCTCTGAAGGAGGATTTATAGTGTTCTTAACCAATACAATTCTGGCAGAGGTAGGACTTAACAAATCACAGGACTTGGAAGGGTATTCTGCGTTGGAAAGGGAAAAAGGCCTGGGAAATGCCCAAGGTACTCAATACCTTTTCCAGTTTTCCATGAAGGCCCTGGCAATAAGGAGGACGTGGTGAACTGACATAAACAGTAATGGATACTGTGAAGTGCTTCACAAAATAAAAAGACTTGACACACATTCTCTTACTCAAGGCTGAACGCCGGTCCTGAGATCGGCAGAGACGATTGTCTTATTTCATTCTGTAGATGGGGAAAGGATTCAGACGCTAAATGATCCGAGTCATGACGTCGGGTAAGTGGCAGAATCAAAATTTGCATTCAGCTCTTTGACCCTGAAACCAAAGTTCTTGACGCTGTGTCATGCTCCATTGAATTCTTTGGTTTCAATTGAAAAACAAAAACTGCTCTTACATTCTGATCCCCACAAAATGAACAGTGACGACCAGCACAGGAGAGGGGCACTATACATGTCAGCCCCTAGGAAAGAAAGAACATCGAAATTCCCAAACAAGACAAGGCTGTGGCTGGATCTCTGTCTTAGACTTCATGGGACACTCTGAATAGTACAATCTGAAAAAATCACAAGCCTCATTTCCTATGAGCCCCAGTCCACTTACCCTATAGTTATAAAGTCTCCTTTGCTGATGGTGTCAGGTTCAATGCAGATATTCAGAAAATCTTCTTTGCTCTAAAAAGGTTAAGAACACTAACGTCATTACTCTTAAAATTTGGCTAATGCAGCCTGTTGTCATCCTCAGCTTTGATGGTTCATAGTTTGAAGCTATGTACAAATAGGGGACTCTACTTGTAGTGATTTAATTCTGAACCTATTCTCAGTCTTTTTTTTTTTTTTCACTAAGAGCTTTACTGAGGTATAATTTATAGAAAATTCATTTCCATTGCTTGGCTTTTTTTTACTACATAAGCAAACAGAAAACTCAGAGTGGGAGGTTCTGGACGTTCTGTCACTCACTAGTAATTATTAACTGTTTTAGTCTCTAGGATTACTTCCCTTGCAGGCCAAGCTTTCAGCCCATCCCAGCAATCTTAGTGTTCACTGTACATCAGCTTCACATCACAGCATGGAATCAGCTGCTTGGTGTGGAGAGCCCAGGTGCCTGTGCTCCTTTAAATGCTCTACATACAAATTTGGTATGCAACCAGAGTTGAAAAATAGCAATCCATTTATTCTATGATAATGTTTAAAAACTTTCCATTTCCAGCCACAGAAAGCTCTGGATGATTTGAGCTATGACAAAATGGCTATAGAACAGACTTGATTCTTGGACTACTTCCCATAACTTGCTACCAGTCAGTGACTAGTCACACAAACCTAGCCCTCTGTAAATGAATCCCACAACTTCTATGTCAGCATCAAATAGAAGTCTTGTTTCTTTGGGGGTAGATTCAAAATCATCAGGCCCAGGATAACCCACAGGCCTCTGAGAGCCGTAAAGCCTTTGCCTAAGATTGAAGGGTAACAAAGAACAACTAACTCTCAACTAAGAATTACAAAACATAAAGTGGATGACTTTGAAAGTTCACCTTTTATTCAGCTACTTGCTGAGTACCAATCATGCACCATGAATCCACGGAGCTTGGGTTACACCAATGAACAAAATGCACATGAATTTCTGCCTACAAAGAACTTTCTTTCTACCGTAGAGACTGGAGGGAATAGATAGATCATAGTAAAAGGTAAATTATAAACTGTGTTAGAAAATAAGGATACCACAAGTATTTCAGAGTATATTAGAAAAAAGGAACAAAGAAGCAGAGCAAGGAACATGAGGTGGCGCTGATGGCAGTGGCTGCATTATAAAAGGGGGTTCCATGGAGAAGCCTTGGAAAAGAGACCTGAAGGAGGTGAGGGAGTCAGCGATGTGGACATCCAGAGCAGTGGTTCTCAAACTTTAGCAAGTGTCACTGGAGAGCAGGCAACACTCAGACTCTGGTTTCTCTTTGTCAACTAAAAAATAAATAAATTTTTGGCCAGGTGCAGTGGCTCACGCCTGTGATCCCAGCACTTTGAGAGGCCAAGGCGGGTGGATCACCTGAGGTCAGGAGTTCGAGACCAGCCTGGCCAACACAGTGAAACCCCGTCTCTACTAAAAGTACAAATATTAGCAGGGTATGGTGGCAGGTGCGTGTAATCCCAGCTACTCAGGAGGCTGAGGCAGGAGAATCGCTAGAACCTGGGAGGCGGAGATTGCAGTGAGCCAATATCGCGCCATTGTACTCCAGCCTGGGTGACAAGAGTGAAACTCCGTCTCAATCAATCAATCAATAAAAATATTTTTTTTTAAACTCAGACTCACCCCATCCCAAGTTTCTGGTTCAGTAGATCTGGGGTGAGGCCCATGAATTTTCATCTCCAGCAACTTCCATGTGATACTGATATGTTGACCTAAGGATGGGACTTTGAGAACCCCTAATCCATGGATGAGGAATCCATGCAAGGGTAATTACTGGGGCAGAGGCCTTCAGGCGGTGGTGGGGGAACATGTCTGACAGCACAGAACAGCAAGGAAGCCCGTGTGGCTGGAGCAGAGCGAGTGACAGGGACAACAGTGAGGAAGACAGAGGGAAGAGAGGAGCTACATCAGCAGAGCCTCATAGACCATGGTGAGGAAGCTGGCATTTAGGCTGAATGAAGCAGAGAGCCACTGGAGGGTTTTAAGGAGGGAAATACGTTCTGGCTTCATTTCAATAGGATCACTCTGGCTGCCGTGTTGAGAATTAAGACAGGAGTAGTATTGGAGAGGGAGACAGTGGGCTAGGAATTAACTTTCTAGATAAATGTGTAAGAATGGCCCAGGGTTCAGGAGCTCCCAGGAGCAATGATCTGCTCTGACAATAAGACACTGAGAGGTGGGGCTGGGGGGAGAGTTAGAGAGGAGGAGGAAGAATGGGTTAAAGCAGTGACGAGACAGGAGGACAACCACCAGTCACCAGGCCCAGCATACAAGGGGAGGAAAAGAAAGAAAACACAGCCACTGCTTAAAGGCTGTGGGAAAGACAGAGCCCAGGGGAGAGCCACGCTTCAGCTAGAACAAGGTTGGGAAACATTTTCGGTAAAGAGCCAGAGAGTGAACACTGAAGGCTTGCAGACCATGAGGTCTCTCTCACAGCTATTCAACCCAGCCATGGTGGCTGAAAGCAGCCAGAGAATGAATTAGCGTGCTTGTGTTCCAGTAAAATTTGACTTACAGACACTGAAATTTGAAGACAATTTCCACACGTAAGAGAAAAATACTCTTGGTTTTTTTCAATGATTTAAAAATGTAAAAAATATTGTTAGCTTCAAGCGTGTATAAATACAGGCAGCAGGCCATTCGGGCCTGTGGGCTGTCCTTTGCTGACCCCTGTTCTAAAGCTTTGTTCTGGGAGCACAATTAAGTTACCTATAAAGAAACTGTGGTTCTTTGGAGATGAGCCTTTAGCTTTGTTAACAGGGAACAGGGCAGCCTTTAGTCTAGAATTAATTTTGACTCACTAGTGAGGTGATACCTTTCTGAGGACATTACCCAGTGCCCCATGTCTGAAGAGGATTTTCTACTCTAATTGGTTCGAACACGAACTATTCCTGGCTTTGTGAGAGGACTGACGCTCCGGAGACTGTCCCGTCTGCTCATTGCTAACTCAACCTCCATCTCAAGTGGTGGTTTCTCACATGCATGCACCTGTCAGTACTCAGCTGAAGACTCCAGAGGAAACCTCCATAAACTTCTAGCTTGGTTCTGGGTGTGGCTCTCCTCTCCATGTGGTTTTCTTGAATCCTGCCTTGCAATTCTAGCTGCCTTGATTTCTCAGAATTCTCAAAGGCCCCTCAACCGAGGGGGGCCATTGGCTGTGTGGGCTCCCTCTCCACAGGCAGTGGCCTCTCTCCAGCAGTCTGCTGGGGCAAGCGTCAGGCTCACCGTGTTTGACTCCCTGCTCTCTGGACTCACTGACCTATGCTGCTTGTCTCATACCAATGTCTCATACAGTTTTTTCATAGATTTTGTCTAATGTTTAAGGTGTTTAAGGTATAAAGCTGGTGCTTTTTGCTCCATCTTGGCCAAAAGTCTCACATTAGCATTCAAAAATCAATTCATTTTATTGCTTTGACAGATTAAATGAGGAAACTTTATTATCTCAATAGATGCTGGAAGAGTACTTAATAAAATTAAGTATCTAAGATATTTAACATGAAAGATAAAAATGGTTAGCAAACTGGGAATAGAAAGGAACTTCCTTAATCTGATAAAGGGTATCTATAAAAAAAGAAAACACATTAAATACAAGAATGAAGCAATGAAGACTTTCTCTCTAAATCAGAAATAAGAAAGACGATGGGGACTCCTGTTATTGCTACTTCTACTCAACCATGTACTGAGGTCCTAGCCAGTGCTCTAAGTAAAATGAAGGATTGTAAGGATAAGTATTTGAAGAGAGAAAACAAAACTTGCACTATTTGCATTGGCCATGACGAAATCTATAGAAAATTTGAAAGAATTCATTGAAAGAAAGTTAGAATAATTAATAATAATTTAATTAGGTTGCTGATTCAGCATTGATATAAAAAGTAAATTATATGTCCATCTACTAAATCAGACAGAAAATGAAATTTTAAGAGATATTATTTAGAATAGCATAAAAATTAAGATAACTGGGAATATATCCAGCAAAAGACAGGATATTCTAGAGAAAACTATAAAACTTCATTGAAAGACATTGAAGCCCTAAACAAATGAAGAGATACACCCCGTTCATATTCGAGAGGAGTCAATATTGTAGAAATGTCATTTCTCTCCAAATTGATCTATGGGTACAATGCAGTGAGATCAATATTATAACATTTCTATGTGGAATTTAATAAACATTCTAAAATATTCATAGAACTCAAATGAGCTAAGAATAGCCAGGAGACTGTTTTAAAAAAAGAAAAACATGGAACTTATTATAAAACTGTAATAATTAAGAGAAGCAGAGTATTAATGTAAGTATGAGAAAATGGAACAACAATAGAAGAAAGAGACTAGAAACATTTACATGTATATAGACATGATGTACGGCAGAGGTCTATTGAAGATCAGTGGGGGAAAATGGAGATTTCAATAAATGGTGCTTGGACAACTGGCACCAACTTTCTATTTGGAAAGAACATAAAATTGGAGCTTTACCTCCATCATTCACAAAACTCACTTATAAGTGGGGGTATTTCCTTTTTAAAGAAAAATGGAACTATGTTGCAAATCTTTTTTCCCATGTCAATAGATAGAAAATAATACATCTATAATAGACATGATTTTTAATAAATGTACCAAAATTTATTCAGTCTGATTAGTTCATTGCAAATATTTTACTATTATAAATACAGTGAGCATAGTTGTATAAGAGATCCTAATTTTCACACATTCTACACTTCTACAGCTTCTTTCATACACTGAATGTACTGGTTTTAATAAGTGAACATTTTGAGCTATTACACGGCAGCTACATTGCCTTTAATGTATTGCATTTGCTTTTATTTTTATAAAGAATTGTGCAAAAAAGAAATGAATTTGCTACTACTAGTGATAAGCAGCACAGTATCGTATACTTTTATAATAGGCACAAAGATAAAAAGCACTTGGCATTGTGAGTGTGGCTAATCTTGATCGCCATCACATACTCACTGAACTTAATCCATTCACTGGTACTCAGTCATCAGAGAAAAGAACAATGGTAAAGAACATGAACAAAATACTCGAAATACATATTATTAAAGACTTGGTATAAAGGAGATGTATAATTAGAAATTTTATCTTTCTCTTTTAAATTCCTCTGGAACAGAATTTTTTTTTTTTTTTTTTAGCATTCATATATCCACTTTCACGTGTTTTTCAGATTTCCATTATGTAAAAAAGGACTGCCTACATTATATATTCATCAGATTATTTCAGTAGGATAAATTCTTAGAAATACACCTGATAGGGCCAAAGGTATGCATATATTTTAGACACTTCATAGATACTATACCCAGTTGCTGAGATAGGATGTTCCAATTTATATTCCCATCACAAACACACACCACCAAGCTTTTAACCTATAACATGCTTTTTAGTCATGACAATTCAATGTTACTATTTTAATTTGTATTTCTTTGCCAAAATCACTCTGTTTCCTTACCTACAAAATGCAGATAAAGATATTTACCTATAAGGATTACATAATATTATGTAAAATTCTTAGGACAGTGCCCAGCATGTAGTAAATAGCAAATATAAGCTATTTTTTCAAATGCTTATTTCTTTTATGAATTTTCTATTCTTACCCCTTGCTCACTTTTTATATTAGTCCTTTGCCCATTTCTTATTGCTTTATCCTAAGAGCTTGTTACAAGAAAAGTGAATTCCTGGTTTATCACATGATAATACTTTTCCCAATATGTCATTTAAAAGTTTAGAATATCTTTTTAAATAAAAAGACAAATGCATCAGTATGATTTTTGCCTTAAATGTCATGCTTAGAAAGGCTTTGTCCTCCTTAAGTTTATACTGATAATCACTTAGATTTTACCCTAATACTTTTTTAACTTCAAACTTCTATTTTAAGTTCAGGGGTACATACACAGGATGTGCAGCCTTGTTACATAGGTATAAACATGTGCCGTTTACCCTAATACTTTAATCATTTTATTATTTTACATTTAGTTCTTTAATCAAACTAGAATTTTTTTATAGGATGAAGGAAGCTATATTTTCCAAATGTTTTGCAATGGACATGTATTATTTTCATAATTAGAAAACAACTCAATACTCTGAATATTAATATTAGAATCAAACTTTATCACTCTATTAATATTGGAATCAAACTTTTCACGACATTCCAACTCCATCTGCTAATTTTCAGACTGGCCTAGACAACTGTGAACAGACTAATTTGCATAAAAGCTGAATGTAATTAGTCCAGTTAACAATTACTTTCCTATTGGTATATTACCAAGGTTTTCTCTATACCAGGGTCAGTAAACTTTTTCTGTAAGTGACCAGATAATAAACATTTTAGGCTTTGGGCCATACAATCTGTCACAACTACTCAGCTCTCCCCTATAGCACAAAGGCAGCCACAGACAATGTATTTGTGAATGAATATGGCTGTGCTCCAATAAAACTTTATTTATGGATACTGAAACTTGAATTTTACATATTTTTCTGTTCACAAAAATTATTCTTTTGATTTTCTTTGTATCATTTAAAATTAGAAGATTCTTGGCTTCTGGGCTATACAAAACAGGTGGCAGACCAGTTTGCCAATGCCTGCTTTATTTCAATACTTTCGGGTGTGTTTTCTATAGCAGGACCACCCAACAGAACCTTCTGCACTGACAGACAGGCTGTATACCTGTGATTTCCAATATGGTGGCTACTAGCCACATATGGCTGTTGGGCACTTGAAATGTGGTGAGTGTGACTTAGGAACTAAGTTTTCCATTTTATTTAATTCTAATTAATTTAAATTTAACTAACCACATGTGGCTAATAGCTACCATATGGGATAGTGCATACCTATAGATTGGGCCTAAATAAATCACATGTAGATATAGATACAGATGTACGTGTGTGGGTATTTTTCTCCTGAGGATCTAATTTGACATATTTAGTACAGTCACAAAAATTGTGGATATTTACTCAAGTAAAAATTCCACAATTTTTTTCCAGTGACAAATGGGAATAGTTAATTTGCATTTCTAAAGCCCTCTTGCCCGAAGTTCTCTGAATGCCAATTAAGCAATGAGCAGAACATGTGATCAGAGCCCCAGAAGCATTTATGCCACTCCTGCAGGTGGCAGCTTCTCCTCATTGCTGTTATTCCTTAAAGGCACACCACATCCTCTTTCCCCTGACCCTGCCCTCTCTATCTCCACAGGGTAAAAATAAAAATAACTGAATTAGTGGGAGCATTCTATAGCTGTTGTCACTTTTCTTAGGTACCAAATGCTTTTCTAATAAAAAAGCACACTTACTGTCGGGTCAAGCTGATTATTCCGTGTTGTGATGGACAGTTCAACGGTGGACAGCTGCACATCTTTCCAGACCTCTGGGCTCACCTCTTGGGAAAGGGCTGTGGGAATCCATTAGATACAGGTCAGTTTCTTCCATTAACATTTAACCACCCACCACGGACGGCTAGCTGCTAGCTGCTCAGCTCAGTTTCTCAAGCCTTTCTGCTGACTCTTTGCCTTCATTTTATTTATTTCATGCTTCTTATACATAGAGGTAAAAATGGCATCTCTGTGCCTAAAACATCACTACCAAAAGCAGTCACATTAACAGAAAGATTGTGCACAGAGACTGCTATGCCCATTGATGGCACATTGCTTGGGCATGCTCTGGTGGCACACAGAAGGATCAATTCAGTGATTCCTGAAAGGCTTCTCCTGCTCTAGTTAAGTCTCTCAAACTGATTTTGGAGGTCTACTTTAGGGCACTCCTAAACTGACCAGGGCCCTCCAATCCTCAGTCGCCACATTGCTCACCATCCTGTGGTTGTGCCCAGTAGGATGCAAGCCTTCGTAATATTCTCCTGTACAAAGAAGGTCTTTGTACAGGGGTCTCCTCTGGTTCACTGGGAGGTCTCTCTGTAGGTCCCGTGTATGAGATAGAGGCTTGATGAGTCTGAGGCCACTCCTTTTAATGTGGAGAGAGAAAATTTTCTTATGCATATACAATTCCACTCTGGGAGTTTCTCTCAGTAAAGGTTATTTATTTGTCTCTTTATACCTGCTAGAAAGTGAATTAATAATCTCCTCTCACTGGATGGAATGCTAATTTGGAGCATGGAATCCTCAAGCTTTCTTTTCCTCTTAAAGCTAGATCTTAAAAACCATGAATTCAGCAAGTACTGCCTCCACTGCTCCCCCTAAAATGGACTAACCACCACCATTTACACTTGTCCAAAAAGAGGGTGAATGAACATAGGGTCATCTGTAATAAATTCATCTTTGGCTTACAGATGGTGATGCAAAATGAAACTGAGGAAATCCAGTTGCATCAAGTACCTACCTCACTTCTGGAATCTTATTCCACACACAGGACAGAATGGTTTAGCCCAGGCTCACAATCCAGCCCAAGGCTTCTCACTTCTGCTTCAAAGCCCATCACCCTTACACTCTATTTTTTTTTTTTTTTTTTTTTGTCTTCTGCGTCCTGGCATCCCAAGTTCACTGTCATCCTGGATCACATCCTGACCGCATGAATAATTAAAACTATACCCTAGCCCCTCAGCCCTTGACATCACCTCCAATTCACCACATCCACCCATTTCCATGGCCACATCCTGGCCCCTAATGTCACCCAGAACTATTTCACTTTGGAAATCTAAAACTCTGAGATCCTACCCTCTAATCACATCCCATATTCTTCTGGTTGATTCTTTTGTGCCCATTGTGTCTCTTAGGGTGAAATGCTTCCCTGTTCTCAAGTTTCCAGGTGGTGAATTACAAAACAGTAGCAACACTGGCTTCTCTCACTCCACCACTTACTCCTCCCTGAGTCTAGAAGGACCAATGCATGGATCCAGCCCCTTCCTTTTTCTCTCTGACAGCAGCTGTCCTTGTCTCAAACGTTCACTGCTTCTTCTAATTTTCATGTGGTGAAAATTAGCTTCTTGTGGTGGTCTCTGCCCTGAAGGAGCTGTTTCAATGGATACTTTCAGTTCACAGTATTAGGAGATCAGATAGAGACCACGTATCTGTGCTCTGTCCTCCACTCCTGCTGACATTTATAAAGCTGACGTTTTGATCTTCATCTGCCTAGTTCCTACATTTGTTTTCATACCTTGGTTCAAACTAAAAAGAGGAGGAGAGGGGTTTTATTGTGGGCCTCTGAAGACCTAAATGCCCCAAGTTTTCAATCACACTGAGGATTCTACTCCCTGACCACTCATTTTCCCTCAGTGCCAAACTGATAGTCCATTACTTTCAATCGCTTTCTTTTTCCACTTACTCCAGGCTCTCCTGTGTTTTTATTATTCTACAATATGTCCTAGAAACCCCCAATTCTGGATCAGCCTTGTCACTAAGTTCCTGTACTCTTACATCATGGCTCAGTATTACTAGAGGAGAAAATGATACTCCTGCTGAGTACTAATATGGGGAAAAGCAGTCACCCAAAGGAGCATTCGTGTCTACAAATCGTTAGCCTCAGGTCTTCAATGCTACTTGATAATCCTAAGCCTCCTCCTTCATTCATCTTTCTTCAGAATCCCCCATACCACTACCCACCGCCTTTCTGACAGGATGACTGCTTCCTATACTTCAGTGAGAATATCAGGGACGTCAGTGAGAATACCTTAACTTTCTCTAATCTCATTTTTATCTGGACCTACCCTTTACTCCTCTCCTGTATCAATGAAAAAAGGTGTCCCTTCTCCTGTCCAGGGACAATCCAGGACTCTGGATCCCACACCCTTCTACCTGCTCTTGGATTTTGCCAATTCAGTCATGCTTTCTGTCTCCCTTCTCCTCACCTCCTCACATTCTTTTCTTTTTCTTCAGTCTAGAAACACAAGGATATTCTCCACTTTTAAAAACTCCATATTGATCCCATGTTTCTCTCAGCTTTTGCCTTCCCTATCTCCTTCTCTTCAAAGTCAGGTTTCTTGAAGGAGTAGCCTGTCCTTGCCATCTCCACTTCTTTACATCACTTTTATGTCTCGACTTTCTTCAACCGGGCTTCAGCCACCACACTTTGGAGGCTGCCCAGCTTTTGGAGGCTGCCAAATTTGATGGATACTCTCTTGTCTGTATATTTAAAATCTTTGCTTTTGCTTCTTGAAACTCTTACTTTTCTCTTGAAATTCTCTCTTCTATTGGCTTCTACGTTAGTATTCTCTCCTGCATTTTCTCTTAGCACTTCTCAGTCATTTTTGGTACTTCTTTAAATGTTTATGTCCCTTAGGGATATTCCTGGCCATCTGTACTGAATGGTAATTTCACCCAACCCATGATTTCAACACTGTTCACACACTTATGACATTTGAATCTGTTTCTGTAGTCCAGACCTCTCTGCTGAATTCCAGACCTAAATCACAATTGTATCTTTGCTTGTCTGTACCACAGGTATGTTAACTCTACATAGATTAAACTGAAAATTTCATCTCTCTTCACTCTAGTATTATCAACATCAGTGGAAAACTCCAATTACCAAACTCTAGTCCCTCATACCAGAAATCTGATAATCCTATATTCTTCTGACTTTTGAGGTTCTAACTTAACAGTTCTTTAATCCATCTTCTACTGTCAATACTCACTGTTACCTCCTTAGTCTATATGTTACTTCCCACCTGACTACTTTAACAATATTCTATCTAATGTCCTTGACTTGAGCTACCTGCATCCTATCTGTTTTTCTGTTTAGAAAAAAACAATTTTTCTAAAATGCAAATCTGCTCATGTCATGCCTCTGCTTAAGACTCAGTAACTCCCCATTGCTTTAAGGATAAAAGTCAAATTGCACATCAAACCCCGCCATAACCTGCCCTTACCTAACCCACTGGCTTCACTTCCTGCCATTTTACTGCATTAATCATAATTAAGGGCCATGTCACACCACTGTGACTTCACACAGCCTTTAAATGTTTCAAAATTTAGTGTAAGTGTCACCTCCCCTGGGAAGATTTCCTGACCCTCACTAGATTGAGATGCCCCTCCTCTCTGCTCCCGTCTTAGTCTTTCTATCTGTCTCTCACAGCACCGGCCTAACTGCTGATTTGCTTACACTGCCCTCCCAGCATATGAATACTTCTACTGAGGGCAGGAAACCTGTCTCATTTGACTTTGTATCCCAAGCATATATCAACAACTGTTTGCTGAATAAACGGTGGAAACAGTTTATATTCCATTTAAATATGTAGCTACTCTGTTTCTTCCTAAATGCACTCAGAACTCCACCAATGAAATTATTCCCTCGAGGAGTAACCGATTTTACTAATCCAGTTTGCCCTTGGTATATAAAGACCTTGCCCTGCCAAGTTCATTTTTAAAATTATATACATTTACTTCTAGTAGTCTAGTGATTTTAGGGTTTTACATTTAATTTTTTAATCCAGCCAGAATTTTTTTAAAAGGTAAAGGAAGCTATGTTTTCCAAAAGTTTAAAAGGTAAAGGAAGCTATGTTTCCACATGTATTACTTTTATAATTAGAAAAACACTCAATAACTCTGAATATTAACATTAGAACCAAACTTCTCACTACTTTCCAACCCCATCTGCCAATTTTCAGACTGGCCAGCCAAACTGTGAATATACCATTTTGATTTGCATAAAAGCTGAATATAGTCTGTAGTCCACAGGTAAAGATGACTTTTCTATTAGCATTTTCACTAATAAAAGTTGTTAGGCTTTTCTCTATGCCAGTATTTTCTATTGCATCATATAGAGTAGCACTGCCCAACAAAACTTTTTCTGATAATGGAAATGTTCCATACCTATACTCTCCAATACAGTCACCACCACCCATACTTAGCTAGTATAGTTTGAAACCTACTGATATAAACACAAACCTGTACAATTAGATATTACATATTCAGATGCAAATCTTCAATTCATTTCCAGGTACTAACATAGACAAGCATACAAATAATCGGTGGGACATAGGGCACTATGTTCAAGGTCTGTCTGGCAAGAGAGTGAATTAATAGCAAAGGGAATTAGAATGCTAATGAGAGATTAAATATGGGTTTGGAAGTAGAGGGAATGAGTTGGTAGATGAGGGGTGACTGCTTATCAAAACAGGAATGCTTTTTGTATTTATACTTAATCAAACATGCCCTGTTTTAGTGTTGAAGCATGCCACATTCATCTGTAGCAAGGAATTAAAAAAATATACCAAATATTTGCATTACAGAGAAACAACAAAATAACACAGCAAATATCTACATTGTAAATCACATTTACCTTAAGAGTGCTGAAAAAATGGGCTGCTTTGATTTTTAGAGGCCCAAGATACCAGTACCTGTGAAAAGACCAAGATAAAAATCTGATAAGAATATCAAAAGAACTATCATGTGATAGATACCATTCATGGCAGACAATAAATTAGAATTACATCTCTGCTATGAGTGGCTATTCTGGTAGCTAGGAGGTTATGGCTTAGTATAAAAGAGTATTACATCCAATTTTAAATCCACATTTCGATGCCTTGTCAAGTTATATGTAATTAGTTAGTTATACAGTAAAGATCCTTGCAATTTATGAGAGATATATAACCAGGCTCCCTGAGTCACTAAATTCACAACATCCTTTAAACACATCCTTTAAGCCATAGAATACAGTTCGGTATACAGTTGTCCCTCAGTCCAAAGTCTGCAGATGTTCAAGTCCCTGATAGAAAATGGCATATTTCCACATAATCTATGTACATTCTCTTGTATATTTTAAATCAACTCTACATTGCTTATAACACTTAATACGATGCCTACACATCACTTCATTTGCACGGATTCAACACAGTACTCGGTGTGCAGCCAATTCCAGTTTTGCTTTTTGGAATTTTGTGGAATTTTTTTTTCCCTAAATATTTTCTCTCTGCATTTGTTTACATCTATGGATACAACGGGTCAAGTGTACATTCAAAAGGGCTATGAGTAAAGGATGACGCAGCCACACGAAGATGCAGACGCTGCATGCTCTGATGTGCTGATCCCAAGCTAAATGACTAGATCCTGTACACCATGTCCTCTCACACAAACAAACGCACATATGCACACTCAATTAAAATGTGCAAACCAGCATAATTTCACATGACTCCTGTTATACAGCTTCAAAATGGCAAATGTTAAATCTGGGAATAACGAGAATCTATTGCTTATTGCTAAATACATAAAAGCTACTGGAGAGAGGAAGACACCTAATCGAAATTAGAAAATGGCATAAAGTAGATTCTTCTCTTAAAACTTATCTCTGTTAACAAATCACTCACCATTAACTGCTCTCTATTGATTCTGATCATATACATTTATTTAGCATCCACTATGAATGTGGAGGAAACAGAAGAAATATAAAGTATAAATTTCCCACTTTGGGAGCTTATGATTTGAGAAAATAAGACCCAAATAAGTAAAAGCAAACAATGAATGACTATACAGAAAAGCATAAACTGATCACTGCTTATTGGTAAGGGGAATCAAAAAGAGACAAAAAATCATTAAGGGCCTAAAATCATTGGAGCAGCCATGCTTATAAAATGAATGGCACAGAATAAAGTCAGGGTACAAAACTTAGAGTATGGGAAACAGGATAACAGCCAGAGAAAGAGGGAAAAGCTTAGAAGTAAAGATGCATAATTTCATAATTAGGGGTGATGACAGAGAAAGTTGGGCCTGGAATAACAGACAAAGAGCTTAGATATAATCCAAGAGGGAATGCAGAAACATTCTAAATTATTATTCAGGTTGATATTGTGCTACTACTAATGAGGCCCTGATCATCTGATTTTTTGTTTTTGTTTTTTTTTTTTAATTTCCTTTATAGTTTGCTTCTTTCCCTAGTTAGCCAAGTAGAAGGTCATCTCAACTCAGGCAGTTACCTTCTACATATTCCTCAGTTTCCTTCATCTCTACCAATAGTACATTTTGCCACTGTCTTTGTAGTCTTCTATAGCCAGCTAGGAAATGATTTCTCCTATCTCTACCATTTCTTTCTTAATACAAAGAGCAACTCAGTGGATGGGCCTAGCCAAGGCAGCACGTAATGACAATCAGAATTTTAAAATTCTTTGTTCAGAAACCAACCAAGATATGGGGCAAGTATATAAAGTAGCCCTGAAAGTGTTGACCTGTACTGTGCTTTACTGTTGCTTAACACATTTTGGAAAGCAATTTGTCCTAACCAGACTTTTTTAGGGAAAGCTAAGCAGTTTCTCTTGGTGAGCTGCTGGATTTGAGATTTCAGATCAAACACAAGGTAATTTGTGGAACCCCATAATCATGGCACACTTGCAAATAAAAAGATGCGAAATACTTCAGAATGCAACATGTAATATAATATGGTAATGTCTCTCTTTTGACATTGCACTGTCAGGAATCTCATTAGCAAGAATAATAAAGTGAAACAAGTGAGAGAAATTTCTGTAAAAAAAAAAAAAAAGCATGGCAGGCTGGCCTATCAAGTGAAAGAGCAATTTCTTGAGAGCTATGTGTGAGATCAGCCACAATTCATTTAAACTATACTCAAACTGTAAGCCCTCGATTTTAAGAAAAAGTAAAGAGAAAATACCACCCACCAGGTACGAAGCAAATCTCACACGGTGTCCCCTTTAGTCCTGCTCAGCAAGCCCTTGCCTAACTTTACCTCTCCACAGCAGATGGAACACAACACACCCTCTCTCCAAGCCAAGAGTTTCACCGTACACAATGGATTCTCCAAAAATAAGTCAATTCCCATGAAAACCCAGTGCTGGCCCTCTCATCAGCTCCTCAACAGGCCTGTTTCTCCCACCTCACGGCACAGCCAGGCGCCGCCTTTCTTCCTCCTCTAAGAGCAGCGGCCTGTGGTCTTCCAATCTGCGAGGCCTTCACAAACATACCTCTCAGGAAAAGTTGTCCGACTGCAACAGCGCCATAAGGCTGTAGCCCAGGCAGTCCCTTCCACTTGGTAGCCAGCTAAGCAGCTGCAGAATGACTGGCAATCCAGTTCTCCCTACAGCCTAGCTTGAGCCTAACCTATGCTCAAATATTGTGCCTAAAAATAGAGACATACTCTTCTCCTCTTCAGCTACTGCCCAGCTAGTGTTGAGGAAGCTGCAACCTTCCCCAGCCTTTCTGCATGTAGGACATAAACCTCTACCTGATTGTTCCTACCTCCATTATTCACACATAATTCAACCTCAAGGCCCACCAAATTTATTCCCAGAAGATCTCTGTGAGTTAAAACCTGAAAGGCAGGGACAGAATAAGATTTTTTTAAAAAAACATCACACATCAATATAGTAATCCTTTACTTGCTAACTTTGACGCCAGCATCTCTGAAAGATCCCCATCGGAGGCCGGTCATTGCAAACACAGGCTGTTCCTTTTCACCCTGGAAGTTAAACACATTTCATTTAAATTCATGATTACAATCAGTCACTTGGAACTCTTTACATGTGAGTACTCAACAAATGTTCATGGCCTACTTTTCATCAAACCAAAATTCTAAAAAGTCTGCTCAAACATTAAAGACATTAACCCTGTGAGTGCTCAGTAAAAATACTTGAATAAGCCACACTGTAAATGAAGGGAAGTTTTACACATCAGGTCTCATGAATCTGCTGGCAGGGGAACATACTGTCATACTTTGGACTGTAAATTTGGGAGTACTAACTATGTTACTTCTTGAACCAATCAGTAGTCAGGTCAGCTAGAATTTCTTTCCTGTACTTGTCCAAGGCAAAGATAACTTAAGCCTGCATTTTCCTTATAGGATCAAGAGCTCTCAAGTCAGATCAGAATCCTGGTACTCTAGAATGTTTCACCTGAATATCTGAAAATACAGTCAAATATGTGCTAGAAAAAGTCAAAATAAAAAGTGATTTGGAGTTAGTCCAATGTTTTATGGCCAAATACTGCATATTATAATCAGTGAATTTCTAATAAATCAGTGAATTAAGCAACATATAGAAAAAATACACAATACAGCCAATGTCCCTAAGAGTTTATACTCCACCCTGAATCTTCCTTAAAAATTATCAATAATCTAGGTACCAGGATTCTAAATGGAATTTTTCCTGTAGCTCAGAATTTCATCTAAAGTCTAAGAGCTGAAAATTGACAGGAACCCAGTGCCCCACACTCTAGGAGCCACCAAATGCTACAGAAGACTCCACAGAAGTTGCTAAAAGCGGGCAGAACCAGCTTGATTCCCACCACAGCCAGTGCAAGCAGAAGAGTAGCAACTGGAGGTAAATCCTTGGCAGTGCAAGTCGCTGCCAAGAGAAAGCGTGCTGTCTTCTCCGCAAGGGAAAGAGCGCTTCCCCCAACGCCACTTTCACTCCCTTTTCCACTATGCCAAAAGCAAATCATTTGCTTTGGAATGACTAGGAGAATCAAAGAGATTTCTAGGAGAATCAAACACAATAAAAGAAGCCTGCAAGGGAAGGACGCTGGCCTCTCATCCCTTTGTCGAGGATCTGCAGGTGCAGTAGACTTGCATTTTCACTCTCTGTACCTGCTTTAGCAAGGGACAAGGGAACCAGAGAGAAATGGCAGAGAAAAAAGGAGAACGTGCAGCAACTCACTGGCTGGTACAGCAAGGACATATTAGTTTTCTGGGTGCCCAGTGGATACTGTGGAAGATAACAGGCCTTTGAGTCATCTTGACAGTATCCCATCTAAGAGCCTAGCCCAGGGATGATAGTATCCAAGCAGTCAGAAGCTGTGGAGAGAGCAAAGCCTGGATGCTCTCTGCAGGAAGTTGAAAAAGGTAGAGCTAGAACAGATCTCTAACATCAGAAAACTATGTATGCCATGGGGAGGAATCCCAAAGAATTCACACATGAACCCATAAGACAGCCAGCACAGGGGCATCAGCAACCAAGAGGGGATGGTAAGGAAAAAGATTTTTCTCTAATCATTCCTTTATGTACCAACAATAAAGTAGCTAGAAACAGTAGGAAGCAGAGAGAGTGGGATAAAAAAACAGCCCAAAGACATTGAGGGGAAGGAGGACTTTTTTATTTTGCTTTTTTTTAATTTTTAAATTTATTTTATTTTTATTTTTGAGACGGAGTCTTGGTTTCTGTTTCCACCAGGGCTGAGTGCAGTGGCTGATCTCAGCTCACTGCAAGCTCCGGGCCCCGGCTTACGCCATTCTTCCTGCCTCAGCCTCCCGAAAGTAGCTACTCGCAGGCTTCACCACCAAGGCTAGTTTTTTGTATTTTTTTTTTAGTAGAGACGGGTTTCACATGTTAGGCCAGGATGGTCTCATCTCCTGACCTCAAGGATCCGGCCATCTCAGCCCCTCCCAAAGTGCTGGGATTACAGGCTTGAGCCACCGCCTCGCCTTTTTTTTTTTTTAAAACAGAATTAATTTGCCCCCAGGCTGGAGTACAGTGGGGTGATTCGCTCACTGTAACCTCCGCCTCCAGGCTCAGTGCTTTGATTCTCCTGCCTCAGCCTCCTGAGTACCTGGGATTACAGGTGCACGCCACCCACGCTTCTGCTTAATTTATATTCTTTAGTAGAGACGGGTTTCACCCTGTTGACCAGGATGGTCTCCAACTCCTGACCTCAGATGATCCACCTGCCTCAGCCTCCCAAAGTGCTGGGCTTACAGGTGTGAACCACCATGCCCAGGATTGCTTACTAACATGAGGAGGTGATGGAGGATATCAATGATACAGTAACATTTGAACAGAGACCTGAAGTACATGAGAAATCCAAATGAGGCCAGAGAGGTCACAGGGACTGGACTGTGTTTGGCCTTGAAGGACTTTGAATGACTTCGGTGTTATTCAGAGATGGGAAGCTGTTGATGGGCTCTGGGCAGAGAAGTGACATGCTCTAACTCCTGACCACACACTGGCTGTTGTGCTGACAACAGATTGTAGGGAGGCAAGGGCAGAGGGAATGATAAGAGTTAGAGGACTCCTGGAATGATCCAGACAAAAGATGAAGGCAGCTGGGACCAGAGTGGTAAGAACAGAGGCAAGAAGAAATGCTTGATTTTTGATATATTTTGAAGATAGAACCAACATGACTTCCTGCCTGAATGGGGGAGTCAAAAGATGACTCTAGAATTTTGGGGTGAAATAAGTGATGATTTTATCAAAGTATAAGTGATCATTTAAAGACTGTATTATTTCTTAGGAATGTTACATGCTGACCATTAAAGATTTATAAAATGGTATAATAACGTAAACCAATTGTTTTGAAGTGAGAATCCTCACAGAATACCTAAGTGATCCCGGGCAAGTCACTTAACTTTTGAACATTGGCTTCTACCTCTGAAAACAAGGTCATCTTTTGCTTAATACTAAAACAACCTTCTCTACATTATCTTCTGTGAGTGTATAAAGGGGCTATGACCACTGTATCCTCACCTGCTAGCAGTGAGTGGCCAACAGTAAATAAAATTTATAATAAATGCATAAAATTTTAAAATTAAATATGATTAAATATATCATAAAATGAGGTGACAGAATAACCTCATAAAGCTTTTACGTGAGCCAAAAATATCCCTACCCTCACTGGAATTTCACAAACGTCACCTCTCATGTATCTGAAGACAGATATGTTTTCACTCATCCACTCAGTATTGACGGAACCCCTACTCAGCCAAGCATGGTGCTGGGAATTGCAGACACACAGGTGAACACACTAACACACTCCCTGCCTCGAAGTGCTTACCTTCCCTCCCTAGCCTTTATGCTCTCCAAGCTAAATGTCTAGTCTTTCCGTTGTTCCGCCATGATTTTATAGCCTCATTATCTTGTAAGTGTCCCTCTTAATTCTGTCATCTAGAACTGAATCTAAATATTGTCTGAATTAAATCCCACTTAATGCCTTCACCTTAACAAAATTGCTAAGTAAGTATAATAGTGTGGTAAGTTTCCATATACCAGGCTTCTGATTTATATTGAGATACCTATTGAGTATCATGGAAGTAGGTACAACTGCGCAATGTGGGGGGGGAAGCTAAGGAGATGGATGGTCAAGGAAAATATAAATTTTAAAACAAAACATAAATTATTATTATTTTTAATTGATAAATCACACTTGTATATGTTTATGGGGTACAATGTGATTGACATGTGTATGCAATGTGGGATGATTAAATCAAGCTAATTAAATATTCATCACCTCATTTACTTATCCTTTTTTGTGGTGAGACATTTGAAGTTTATTCTCTTAGTTATGTTTAAATGTACATTATTATCAACTATAGTCACCCTGCTGTGCAACAGATCTCAAAACTTATTCCTCCTATCTAACTGCAAACTTTGCACTATTTGGCCGGCAATTAAAAAACAAGGTACCTAGATTAAAGGAGGTTGGAAAGAACTGGAAAGAAGATAAAGGAGAGAAGAAAGTGATTCTAGTCTAAGGGAGAGAAATAACAGTATATATCTATAGCATCATTTCCCCAAATGTTTCATAACATGTTAACAAGTATTATGTCTGAGGAGGATGCTGCTGCTGCTGATGATGACAGAAGATTCCATGGTGAAATAAATTGGAAAATACCGAACTTATTTGGTTTGAAGCAAGTTACGTTTACTGCAGTTCTTCTTCGAGTCTTTACTATGTTAATGTACATTACACATTTCCAAAGGAGGAGGCACAATATACAGCTTTCCTAAGTTGTCAACTGTGCAACCCTTCTTTGGGAGGACATTTTTGTATAATTAATATTTCTTGGTAAATCCTGTTCTAAAGCATGCAGTGTGAGGAAGAAGTGCTAAGTACTGAGGGTTGCCGACTGATCCTCTAACCCTGTTTTCTCTTTCTTCATCTTGGGGGAAGAATTTTTAGGAACATTCCGTTAGAATTAAATAAAAAACCTTGTGACCCCAAAGTTCCACTGATGTGGAGTGCTGTGTCCTAGCAAAAGGTGAGAATGGCTCTGGACAACAGGAAATGGGCAAGCAAGGCAGAATATGTGTGAGCAGATCTAGAGAATAATTAGTATTCCAGATGGGCAGAGGACTGTCAGGATTCAGAAGAGGCCTGAGGACCAGCCATGGAGAGACTAGTCCCTGTTGGGGTACACATGAACACAGAAAAAGTAAGCAAGGTCAGATGGAGAAAGTAGAAGCCAATAATAGATAAAGTCCCACTATATCTTAACCCACTAAAGATCTGGGTAGGCAGTCAAATTTTGAGATGGTTGGGTCAGTAAACAAAGACAAAAAGAAAAACAAGCACACAGGCAGATCTTCACGGCCAAGGAGATGTGCTGCCCCAATTCACAGACTTCTCTAGAAAGAGTAAATCCCTGGGAGAAAATGGCCTAGGGTTTATGGAAGAAAATAATGGAGTGAGCAGGTTGGAATAAATGCTTAAAGAACACCGAAAAGAAAGCAAGTCCTATAAACTCGATAGATGCCTAATCTGGAAATTTCAGGGATCCTAGATAAAGTAAGTAGAAGGTGTTCTAAAGGAGTTCTGAAGCAGCTTCAAGCATCATCTTAAGAGAATGATCAAGGCCAGGGTCTAAAAAGAAGGAGTCCATGTAATTAGCCAGGAATGGCAAGCAGGGAAAAGGCAAAGGTTCTAAGTCCCCACGAACTCCCCTCTATGCCTCATTTGGTTCTGGGTTGGGAGGGTCTTAATCTAGTTGAAAAAACAAAAAGAAAAAGCTAGAAAGAATTCTATAAACCTTCCCAGTAATTACTTTAAAGTCAAGTATCAGGCATTATAGATGTCTATATGGGAAAAACTGCCCTTCAAAAATCATGGAATGGTGCCAAGTATGACGCCACCTGGACGAAGTAGTTAAGTGGAAAAACCAATGGACTATGAGAAAGGAAATCTCAATTCTAGTTACATCTCCAGCACAACTCATCATAATCAAAGGATTCTTTTTTCCCTAACCTGTCAAAGGAGGATACGAATCTCACCTCAACTTCCTCACTGAGCGGGAGATTCAAGTGAAATGTGAACACAGATTGAACGATCTAAAAGCTAAATAGAAGGCATTATTGTTTCCAAGAACTATTTCTTTTATCTTTGGAGAATCGTCAGACATATGTTTGATAAGGTTGGATTGTTCTTTGAAAGAAGAAAAATGTGGTATCAGGCTTTAGCTATAACGCTTATAGTACAAGGCTTTGTTTATGATCTTTTTCCCCATATTCTGAAATTAATTTTCAGAAAATAAGGAAAAAAGAGAAAATGTATCCAACTTAGTTGGGTTCCTCAGAAACCAGAGTAGAGACTGTTGTACCACGTTTTCTAGGAACTGATTTTCAGAGTTTTCTTTCTGGGTTGTCATCAATACACAGAGCCTATGGTAAATTTGATACTGGTTTCATCAATTCACAAAATCAGTATATTTCAAAGAAAAACATAAAGGAGATAAGAGACGTTTAAATATAAGCACAGGCCGGGCCCAGTGGCTCACGCCTGTAATCCCAGCACTTTGGGAGGCTGAGGTGGGTGTATCATGAGGCCAGGAGTTCAAGACAAGCCTGACCAATATGGTGAAACCCTGTCTCTACTAAAAATACAAAAATTAGCTGGGTGTGGTGGTACGCACCTGTAGTCCCAGTTACTCAGGAGGCTGAGGCAGGAGAATGGCTTGAACCTGGGAGGTGGAGGTTGCAGTGAGCCAAGACTGCACCACTGCACTTCAGCCTGAGTTACAGGGTGAGACTCCATCTCAATCAATCAATCAATCAATCAATCAAAGCACAGCAAGAATTTCCAGTTAAATCTCAGATACTCTGGGATGGATTACTTCTAACACATATATAAGAAAGAATAAATCACTCAGTTATGAAGAGATGTATCCTGATCCACCTCCTCTGGTAATAACAGTATTTTAAATAATATCTCCATAGATAACAATCTGTAGTACCTTTCCTAGGCTGAAATTTCAGCGTAGCCATCCCATGTTGTGAAAACAAGGTAGCTTTATTATATGCTAAAAGATCAACTGCAATTTAAATCACTTTTATCATGATCAATGAGGTCATGGTGACGAGTCCAGACATCAGTGCACGAGAAGAAAAGAAAATAAAAGGCAAGCTCATGGGTTCGCCAATTGTAAATATACTTATAGCAAGCTCTATGTGACTAACAGCAACTTTTTAGGATTGAAGTTTGGAATCATGACACAGTGAGGACCCTTCATTCATAGATATCAGGGAACCTGAATGAATATAAGATGTTCATCCTGAATGTAGCTGGTACATTTTCAGGCCAAATCTAAGAACATGGGGCTCACCGTTTATAGGGTTATTTAACTTCGCGGCTCTGCCCTCCTAGGAATTTGCTCTTTCCAGAAAAAAAATAAGAGTTTAGATGAAAAAGGAGTCACTACGTAACTACTATCCAAGTGAGAATACCTGTTTTCTAAGACTTAAATTATTTTTTAATAGAGAACGCTGATAAGAATTGACAATAGCTACTGGACCTTCTTACCCTCAAAGTTATTTTGGAAAAGTGTCAAACCAAAACAAATTTTAAACAGTACAATGAACACCATTTATACCTTTCACCCAGATTTACCAACTGCCAACATTTCCTCCACATTAGCTTTATCTGTGTGTATATGTTCTCCAGTGATGTTAAATTTGCTAATAAATTGCAGACCCATGACCCTTTACCACTACATATTTCATCATGCAGCTCCTAAGAACAAGAACACACACAGACATAACCACAACACCACTGTCCCTCTCAAGAAATCTAACATCAATACATAATATTTAAGATATAGTTTATACTAAAATTTCTCTAATTGTTCCAATAATGCCTTTTATGGATTGCCATTGTTTCTCATTTTTCCAATTCAGGCTCTTGTACTGCAGTTAATTATTTCTTTAGTATTCCTTAATCCTTAACAGACTGTCTACCTTCTTTTGGATTTCATGACATTGCCATTTTTTGATGAGTCCAATTTTTGTTTTTAGAATTTGGATTTGTCTAATTATTCATGATTATATTCAGTTAGTTAATACTTTGTGCAGCAAAATACATAGGTGATGTTATATCCTTCTCAATATATCACATCAGGAGGCAGACGACGTCAGTGTATCCATTATTCGCAATGCTAAGTTTGATCACTCAGTTAAAGTAACATATGCTAGATTTCTCCACTATCAAAGTCTATTTTCCCTTTTAAATTATTAAGTAATCTGAGATACTTTGAGACTGTGGACTTTGTTTACCAACAATCCTTTATCCAATGGTTTTAGTATTCACTGATGATCTCTACCTCAATCAATTATTACACAGGTGATTTTTAAAATGGAGATTTTCTATCATTCCTTCTGCGTTTACAAACTGGCAATCCTGAAATATCACTGGAAACTCATGGATTCTTCATTTTTAAGGCATTATGATTCATCAGCATTATTGTTCTTTGTAATATTCAAAGAGTCCCAAAATTGGCGAGTAGGACACCTGAAGGCTACATCTTTTGTGATATCTCCATCAGCTTTTGAGTACTTTCCTGCCTTGTTATTGCCCTGTGAAAGCCATCCCTTCACAGAGCCTTGGTTATTTTTATTGAGAATGGTATTGAAAGCCACCTTCTGGGTGCCAAATATGATTACTGCTATTAGGTATCATTGCTTCTAAGTCTTTTTAAAAAATATATGTCTAATATAATTCATCATGTATAAATCAGTAAGAAAACGTTACACAATTAATAAGAAAAATGGGAAATTCTATTCCCACCTAGCATGTAGGAAAGTACAAAGAACACTGTCCCACCCTAAAAATGAGAAAAAGTCAGATACTCTACAAAATCATAACTTTAAAAAAGCTTATCAGAGAGCTAAGATTGCAAGATGACCAACTAACATGAATTCAAAAAAAGACAAGCTACTCTAATAGGGTGATGAGATATGAGAAGAGTTTCACCTTTGGCAGGGCATGAGAGGAAGAGGTGGCCACCATACACACAGGTAAAAATCACTATCCTAAGTATTTTATATTTGTTTATTAACTCTTTTAATATTCAAGACAACCATATGAGGTAGATGAACTACTTGTGGACCAAAGGTCATCAATAGATGAACTACAGCCTGGGCAACAAAGTGAGACCCCATTTATACAAAAAAATCTTTGTAAAAAATTAGACAGGCATGGTGGTGTGGGTCTGTAGTCCTAGCTACTTAGGAGGCTGAAGCAGGAAGATCCCTTAAGCCCAGGAGTTTGAGGTTGCAATGAGCTATGATCGTGCCACTGCACTCCAGCCTCGGTGACAGAGTGAGATCCTGCCTCAAAAAAAATAAATAAATAAAATAAAGGAACTAAAAATAGCAATACAATTATATTGAGCGTAGATAGAGAGCAATTCTTATATATCTCACAGATGTTGCAGGTTCGGTTCCAGACCACTGCAATAAAGTGAGTATCGCAATAAAATGAGTCACAGGAACTTTTTGGTTTTCCAGTGCATATAAAAGTTATGTTTATATTATACTAGTCTATTGAGTGTGCAACAGCATACGTCAAAAAAAGCATGTACTTTAACTTAAAAAAATGCTAACATTAAATGCTAAATTTAAAAATGCTAACAATTCTCTGAGCTTTCAGCAAGTCCTAATCTCTTTGCTGTGGAGGGTCTTGCCTCTATGTTGATGGCTGCTGACTGATCAGGGTGGTGGTTGCTGAAGGTTGGGGTGGATGGGACAATTTCTCAAAGTAAGACAGCAATGAAGTTTGCAATATCGGACTCATCCTTTCATGAAAGATTTATCTGCAGGATATATGCAGTTTGATAGCATGTGACTTACAGCAGAAATTCTCCCAAAGTTGGAGTCAGTCTTCTCAATACCTGCCAATGCTTTGTCAACTAAGTTTACATAATATTTTAAATCCTTTTTTGTCATTTCAACAAGGTTCACGGCATCATCATCACAAGTATATTCCATCTCAAGAAATCACTTTCTTTGCCCATCCACAAGAAACAACTCTTAATTCAAATTTTACAAGATTGCAGCATTTCAATCACATCTTCAGGTTCCACTTCTAATTCCAGTTCTCTTGTTATTTCTACTACGTCTGCAGTTCCTTCCTCCACTGAAATCTTGAACCCCTTAAAGTCATCCATGAGGGTTGGAATCAACTTCTTTCAAACTTCTGTTAACACTGTTATGTTGACCTCCTCCCATGAATCATCAATGTTTGTAATCCATCTAGAATGGTGAATCGTTTCCAGAAGGTTTTCAATTATTTTGCCCAGATACATCAGATGAAGCACTATCTATGACAGCTGGGACTATCGGCCCACACCACCATGCCTGTCTAATTTTTTACAAAGTTTTTTTTTTATAGATGAGGTCTCACTTTGTTGCCAAGACTGTAGTTCATCTATTGATGACCTTTGGTCCACAATTTATTTCTTACATAATAAAACTTGAAAGTTGAAATTATTTGTTGATCCATGAGATGCAGGATGAATGTCTGTTAGCAGGCAAGAAAACATTAATCTCCTTGTACATATCCATCAGGGCTCTCGGGTGGTCAGGTGCTTGTTAATAAGCAGTAATATTTTGATAGGAATTGTTTTTTCTGAGCAGTGGGTCTCAACAGTGGGCCTGAAATATTCAGTACACTATGCTGTAAACAGATGTGCTATCACCCAGGATTTGTTCTTCCAGTTACACAGCACAAGCAGAGTAGATGCAGCATAATTTTTAAAGGCCCTAGGACTTTTCGAATGGTAAATGAGCACTGGCTTGAACTTAAAAGTCACCAGCTGCAGTAGTTTTTAACAAGAGAGTCAGCCTGTCCCAAACTTTGAAGCCAGCCATTGACTTCCCGTCTCTAGCTATGAAAGTCTGAGATGGCACATTCTTCCAATAAAAGGCTGTTTTGTCTACACAGAAAATCTGTTGTTTAGTACGGGTACCTCTGTCAATCATCTTAGCTAGATCTTCTGGATAACTTGCAGCACCTTCTCCATCAGCTAATTGCTGCTCCACCTTGCACTTTATGTTAGGAGGAGGGCTTCTTTCCTTAAACCTCATGAACCAACCTCTGTTAGCTTTAAACGTTTCTTCTGCAGCCTCTTCACTTAACTTAGCCTTCATAAAAATGAAGAGAGTTAGGGCCTTGCCCTGGATTAGGCTGTGGCTTAAGGGAATGTTGTGGCTGATTTGGTCTTCTATCCAGACCACTAAAACTTTCTCCATATCAGCAATATGGCTACTTCAATTTCTTTCTTTCTTTCTTTTTTTTTTTAGACGGAGTTTCACTCTTGTTGCCCAGGCTGGAGTGCAATGGCGCGATCTTGGCTCACCGCAACCTCTGCCTCCCAGGTTCAAGCAATTCTCCTGCCTCAGCCTCCTAAGTACCTGAGATTACAGGCATGCGCCACCACACCCAACTAATTTTGTATTTTTAGTAGAGATGGGGTTTCTCCATGTTGATCAGGCTGGTCTCTAACTCCCAACGTCAGGTGATCTACCCACCTCGGCCTCCCAAAGTGCTGGGATTACAGGTGTGAGCCACTGCACCGGGCCACACTTTCTTATCATTCATATGCTCAGTGCAGTAGCACTTTAAGTTCCTTCAAGAACTTTTCCTTTGCATTCACAACTTGGCTATTTGGCATGAGGCCTAGTTTTCAGCCTATCTCAACTTTTAACATGCCTTTCTTACTAAGCATAACTATTCCTAGCTTTTTTTTTTTTTAAATGCCCAGCTAATTTTTGTATTTTTAGTAGAGATGGGGTTTCACCATGTTGGCCAGGCTGGTCTTGAACTCCTGACCTCAAGTGATCCACCTGCCATGACCTCCCAAAGTGCTGGAATTACAGGTGTGAGCCACCGTGCCTGGACTCATCTCTAGCTTTTGATTTAAAGTGAGAGACAGGTGTCTCTTCTTTATGTGAACACTTAGGGGCTAAGTAGGGTTATTAATTCGCCTAATTTCAATATTGTTGTGTCAGAGGGAACAGAGACAGGTAGGGAAATGGCTGTTTGGTGGAGCAGTCAACGCACACATTTAATTAAGTTTGCTATTATATGTGGGCACAATTCATGGTGCCCCGAACAATTACAATAGTAACATCAAAGATCACTGATCACAGATCACCGTAACAATATAGTAATGATGAAAAAGTTTGAGGTATCGTGAGGATTACCAAAATGTGACACAGAGTCATGACGTGAGCACGTGCTGTTGGAAAAATGACACTGGTAGACTTGCTTGGGGCAGGGTTGCCACAGACGTTCAATTCGTAAAAAGCACAATATCTGTGAAATGCAATAAGGTGAAGTGTAATAAAATGAGGTATGCCTGTAAAACAAAGAGGTCAAAGATAAGGTCTAAAACTGATAAATCAAAAAGTAGTTAAAATTAACCAGGTGTGGAGGTGGGTGCCTGTAATTTCAGCTACTTGGGACGCTGAGACAGGAGAATTGCTTAAACTCGGGAGGCAGAGGCTGCAGTGATCTGAGATTGTGCCACTGCACTCCAGCCTGGGCGACAGACCAAGACTCCTTCTCAAAAAAAAAAAAAAAAAAAAGTAGTTAAGTATGCTTAACACTACTGAACTGTATACTTAAAAATGACTACAATGGTAAATATTATGTTTTTAGCCACATTTTAAAAATAGGAGCAAAAGCATATTAATTAGTGATAACAACTAGAATTAACAGGTAAAATAAATTTTCTCTGGGGACTAATACTTGGGGTAGGAATGGAAGAGCAACTATTGTTTTCATGATGACCTCATTTGAACTGCTACAGTTTATTTTCTTTAAAATGTGAGTATTACTTTCACAGTTTTTTCAAAATGTGATGAAAAGATTTACCTTGATCTGCAAGACATCAAGTGGAACTGTCTCTCCTTTCACAATGGCAAGTGTGGCATCAGTAATATGTCTAAAAGAGAGAAGGAAATGATCATATTGTGAAAAAGAGACAACATCTCCCCCGCCACACTGCCACATGCACTCATGCACAAACACACACACACATCTCTCTCTCTCTCTCTGCCTCTCTCTCTCTCCCCCTCTCTCCCTCTCTCTCTCTTCCTCTTGCCCAAAGTACTAGTAGTTTATAGGGACACAAAGAGAAAGCTTTGGCAAGGAGAAGTTCATACAAGACACCGATCATTTATTCATTTAACATTTACTGAATCTCTACATTGTGCCTGACTCCTATTTACCATTGGAGAATATGATACTTAAATAATAATAACATTTTTCATTCATTGTAAGAAATTCAGGCATTTCCAAAAACAATATTTATTCTTGCTGTAAGAGCCAGAGGGTAACTAAAGGGCAGGACTTGTTATAGTTATCTTAGCAGAATATAATCCAGAACCTGAGACATATTTCTGTTATTTTCCAGGACTACTAGGATGCGCTTCATTTTAATTGCTGATTCTTTTGAACACAGACTGTTCTTATCCACATTCTAAGAGTCATTTGGAAAGTCTATAGGTTAAAAAAATTATTCATCAAAAGGCATGTACTATTGACATCCATGTAGCACATGTGAAACTATGCCAGGCTGAGAAGCAGTTCTAGAGTTTGTCATTTATTAGATCCAAGGTTAGACACACATAAACATACAATAGTGCACAAAAGAAATTTTGAATCAACAAGTGGCTACACAGTAAGATATTGCTGTCTCTCAGAGCAAACGAGTGCACCCACACCAAGCACTTCCTTGCCCAGCGTGCCCGCCCCTCCTGGAAACAGTCTGCAGTCTCTGCGCATGGCTGGCTATTCTCTTCCTTCAGATCTGAGCTGAACTATCACCACCTCAGAGAGGCCTATCCCAGCCAGCCTAGACGGATGTCCTTCCCTAATGTCCATCACTGAACTGCACTCATAACTCTCCACAGTAGACAGATCACAATTTAGGATACGTATTTCTTTCTTTACCATCTGTCTCCTCTGGAGATCGAAAGTTCTACAAGGTTAGTGATAAGTTACACCCATTTATTGACCAATATAAAACCTACACCTAGCACAGTGCATGGCACATAATAGGCATTTAACATTTGCTGAATGTATTACTTTATTCTGTAAAATTTCCAGCATATACAAGAGTACAAATGATTATACCATGAAACCATACATTCCTCATCCAGCCTCAACAATTACCAACTCATGGCCAATCTTATTTCCTTCTATATCCCCCACTCATTGCCCCCTACTCTGTATCAATTAAAGCAATCCTAGATATTTTAACACTTCATCCATAAATTATTATGTACTCCAAAAGACAAAAACTTTTTTTAAAAAATGTGAAATACTATTTTCATACCTAAAACATTGAACGATTCATTTATATAAAAATATACTTAGTCAACATTCAAATTTCCCCAATTAATTCATAAGTATTTTAGTTTCTTTGTTCAAATCAGGATCCAAATAAGATGTATTAATTGCAATTGGCTTATAGATTTCAGGTCTCTTCAAATTTATAGAGTCCCTCTCCTCTTCTCTTCCCTACTTGAGGAAACAGGTTGCTATCTTACTGAGTTTCTAAGGTTTGGATTTTACTGATTGAATCCCTATGGTATTAACATGCATCTCCATTCCCTGTATTTTCTGAAAATCTTGTCTAGGAGAGAAAATCTGTAACATATTTGGCTTTAAGCTTTTGGCAAAAATAGTCCACATGGTGGTATGTACTTCCACCACGAGTACATGGTATCTGCTTGACTCTCCTTTTGTGATGGTGGAAATGATCAATAATCATTGCCTAGAGTAATTAATAGACTTGCACACTGGTAATCTTTAAATTCTATTATTCCTTCTAGTTTATTATCTGGTCTGCAAAGAGAAACTTTCCCTCATTCATAATTTGGATATCCTGAAATGTTGGTCATATAAGAAAGTCAGAATACTTTTTAAACTTTTTAAAAATCAGTTTTCAAAATAAGTTGATTTCCTAGTATCCTCTAAAAGTGACCAGTTTTTCATTTTTATTTACCTAGTATCACTATGACTTCATTCGGTGATTTAAATATATTTGATATATCTTAATACATTACAGTTATTTGCCTTATTGATATTCAAATTGTCCCAAGTCAATGCATTTTAATGGTGGGATACAAGCGTCAATATACAATTACAACGAATAATGAGAAAGAATAACCACAGAAAGTCCATATCAATGTTATCCAAACTAAGGAGAAACTACAGCTTTTCCTTACTGCTTACTGAAGCAAGTTGAATTATCTAAGTTTGAAAGAACTTCTGTGATTTTTTAAAAACTTTTTTTTAAGACTTTGTTTTCTTAGAGCAGTCTTAGGTTCATAGCAAAATTGGGGAAGGTACAGGGATTTCCCATATACTGCTCCCCCACATATGCACAGCCTTCCCTAGTATCAACATCTCCATCAACATGGTACATTTGTTACAATTAATGAACTTACATTGACACATCATTACCACCCAAAGTCCACAGTTTGTAACATAGGAACAGAAAACCAAACACTGCATGTTCTCACTGGTAAGTGGAGCTGAACAATGAGAACACACCGACACAGGGCGGGGAACAACACACACCAGGGCCTGTTTTGGGGGTGAGGCAGAGGGAGGAAGAGCATCAGGACAAATAGCTAATGCATGTGGGGCTTAATACCCAGGTGACGGGTTGATGGGTGCAGCAAACCACCATGACACGTTTACCTATGTAACAAACCTGCACGTTCTGCACATGTATCTCGGAACTTAAAATAAAATTTTAAAAGTCCACAGTTTGCACTAGGGTTCACTGTTAGTGTTGTATATTCTGTATGTCCGGATAAATGTATAATGACATGTATACACCATTAGAGTATCACACAGAGCATTTCCACTGCCTTAAAAATCCTCTGTGCTCCAGCTTTTTATACCCGAACCTTAACCCCTGGCAACCACTGATCTTTTTATTGTCTCCATAGTTTTGCGCTTTCCAAATGTCATATAATTAAAATCATACAGTATGTAGTTTTTTCAGACTGACTTATTTCACTTAATAACTCCACTTGAGGTGTTTTCATATTATTTCATGGCTTGATACCTCAATTCTTTTTATTGTTGGATAATATTCCATTGTCTGAATGTACCACACTTTATTAATCCATTCACCTACAGGTTATTTTTTCCTGTGTGAGTTTTGGCAAATTGTGTCTTTCAAAGAATTGGTTCATTTCATCTAAGCTATCCAATTTTTGGGTATGGAGTTGTTCACACTATTGCTTTATTATCTTTAAAGTGTCCATACTATTACAAGTGATAGCCTCTGCAGTGATGTCCTCTCTTTCATTTCTAGTATTAGTAATTTGTATCCTTTTTTCTTAGCCTGACTAGAAACTTACTGATTTTATTGATCTTTTCAAAGAACCAGCTTTTGGATTGATTTCTTTTATTGATTTCCTGTGCAAATTTCATTGATTTCTGCTCTAATTTGTATTACAGTCAGCCCTCCACATCCGTGAGTTCTGCATTCATGGATTCAACCAACTGGATGAAAATTATTTTTTTAAACATTGTCTCTATACGGAATACTAGACATTTTCTTGTCATGATTCCCTAAACAATATAGTATAACAATTATTTACATAGCATTTATATCATATTAGGTATTATAAGTAATTTAGAGATGATTTAAAGTATATGGGAGGATGTGCATAGGTCATATGCAAATGGTACTTCATTTTATATTGGAGACTTGAACATCTGTGGATTTTGGTCTCCTTGGAAGGTCCTGGGACCATCCCCCATGGATACTGAGGGAAAACTATATTCTGCTCTTCTGTTTACTTTGGATTTAATTTGTTCTTCTTTTTGTTTCCAAAGGGGCAAGCTTAAATTACTGATCTTTCTTCTTTTCTAATATATACAATTAATGCTACAAATTTCTAAGCCATGCTTTTGCTGCATCCCACAACTTTTGATAAGTTGTGTTTTCATTTTCTCTCAGTTCAAAATATTTTTAAATTTCTCTTGAGACTTCTTCTTTGATCCCTGTGTTATTTTGAGGCATGTTTTATAATCTCCATGGATTTAAGAATTTTCTAGTTATCTTTCTGTTACTGATTTCTAGTTTAATTCCATGTGGCCTAAGAGCAGACAGTGTGTGATTTCCATTTTTAAAAATTTGTTAGGGTGTGTTTTATGGCCCAGAATGCGGTCTATCTTAGTGAATGGTCCATGTGTGCTTGTAAAGAATGTATATTCTGTTGTTGTTGGATGAAGGAGTCTAGGTGTCAACTGTACCTTTTTGACTGATAGTGTTGTTGAGTTCAACTATGTCCTCACTGATCTTCTGCCTGCTGGATCTGTCCACTTCTGATAGAGGGATCTTGAAGTCTCCAACTATGGTAGTGAATTCATCTTGCAGTTCCACTAGTTTTTGCCTCATGTAGTTTGACATTGTGTTGTTAGGCACATACACTTAAAGGACTGGTTCATCTTCTTGAATAACTAATCCCCTTATCATCATGTAATGCTCTTCTTTATCCCTGATAACTTCCCTTGCTTTGAAGTCTGCTCTATCTGAAATTAATATAGATAACCTTGTTTTCTCTTTATTAATGTTAACATGGTACTTTTTTCTTCAGCCATTTACTTTTAATCTGCAAGTGTCTTTATATTTAGTTAGTTTCTTATAGACAACATATAAACTGGGTCTCATTTTTTATGCATTCTGACAATCACTATCTTTTAATTGTACATTTAGACCACAGATATTCAAAGAGATTATTGAAACAGTTGCACTAATATCTACCATATTTGCTTTTTCTAGTTGTTACCCTTTCCTTTCCTATTTTTGTCTTTTTTTTTTGCCTTTTGTGATTCTAACTGAACATTTTATACAGTTCCATTTTCTCTCCTGTCTTAGTATCAGTTACACTCCTTTTTAACTTTCATTAGTGGTTGGAATATACATACACAATGAATCCAAGTCTTTTCAAGTAACACTGTATCACTCCATTGGTAGTGTGAGTATATTTATTTGATATAATAAAATAATTCTAATTTCTCTCTTGTATCATTGCTGTCATTTCACTTATATTTAAAAACATATATGACATATACATAAGCATGCACAAGTGAATACATTGTTGTTACTGTTGTTTTGAACAAACTGTCATCTGTTAGATCAATTAAGAAAAATGAAAGATTTTATTTTACCTTACTTATTTCTTCAGTGGCCTTCCATTCTTTACATAGAGCCAAATTTTTTACCTCTACCATTTTTCTTCTCTCCAAAGAACTTCTTTTAACATTTCTTGCAAGATAGATAAATTCCCTCTATTTTTGTTTGTCTGAGAAAGTCTACTTCTCCTTTTCTTGTGAAGGATAATTTTGCAGGGTACAGAATTCTAGGATGGTAGCCTTTTCCTCTCAATACTTTAAATTTTCCACTCCACTCTCCTTTACTTGCACGATTTCTGAGGAGAAGTTGGATATAATTCTTATTTTTTCTCTTCTATAAGTCAAGTCCTTTTGTCCTCTGGCTTCTTTTGGGATTTTTTTCTTTATCTAATTTTCTGTAATTTGGAAATGATATGCTTCAGTGTGATTTCTTTGGTATTCATTCTGTGTGGTGTTCTCAGAGCTTGCTGAATCTGTGGTTTGGTGTCTGACACTAATCTGGAGAAATTATCAGTTATTACTGTTCCAAATATTTCTTCTCTTTCTTTTCTTTCTGATATTCCCATTATAAGTACATCTTTTGTAGTTGTCCCAGAGCCCGGGGATATTCTGCTTTTTTCCTTTTTCTCTTTGCTTTTTGCTTTTCAAAGTTTCTATTGAGATATCATCCAGCTCAAAGGTTCTTTCCTCAGCTATGTCCAGTCTACTAGTAAGCCCATCAAAGGCATACGTCATTCCTGTTAGTATCTTTGACCTCTAGCACTTCTTTTTGATTCTTTCTTAGGACTTCCATTTCTCTGCTTATAGTACCCATCTGTTCTTGTATGCTGTCTGCTTTATCGATTAGACTCCTTAGGATATTAATCATCATTGTTTTAATTCCCAGTCAGCTAATTCAAACATCTCTACCACATCCGGCTCTGATGCTTGCTCTGTCTTTGAATTGTATTTTTTGCCTTTTAGTATGCCTTGTAATTGGTAATCTGATATGACATACCAGGTATAATGAACTGCTAGTAAATAGGCCTTTAGTACTGTAGGGGTAATGTGTGAAGGGAGGGGAAGCAATGATCAGGTCTCAGGCTTTAATGAGCCTATGTCTCTGGACTTTGAACTTTATAAGTGTTTCTCAGTTTTTTCTCTTCCCTTAGGTGGGACAGAATGGCTAGAGTGGGCTGGAATTGGCTTTTTCCCTTCTCCCACATGCAAGGCTGCAGCTGAGTAGAATTAAGTATTTCCCTTCCCCAGTAAGTTAAACTTTCATAATGCTCCAGCAGGTTGGGCTCTGGTTAACTTGTTTCTCCTGAGGACAGGCCTTGTTAAGAAGAACAGAATACTGTGGCATATTTCAAAATGGTTCCTTTTCCCCACCAGTGCCAGAAGTATAAGGTGATTTTTCTCTGATATTTATTGTGAGCTCCTGGTTGAGCTTCTGGAGGTATATCTCACAATATTGTGGGGGACTCCTTATGACTGGATCCCAGGAGACTGGGACTCCTCTCAGAGCTAATCACACTGAGCTTCAGCAATTTATCAATTATAGTTCAGGTTTTCCTACCCTGGCACTGGTTTCCAAAGTGGTTTCCAGTATGTGTCTTCGTTAAGTCAAAATCCCGTGTATTCACCTGTCTCTCCAATCTTGGGGGCAGCAGTTTGCCCTATGTCCTCCCTTCTCCTTCAGATACAAGAAGAGTTGCTGAGTTTTCAGGTTGTTCAGCTTTTTATGTATTGTTAGGACAGAGTGACAACTTTCAAGCTCCTTACATGTGGAACTGGAAACTGGAAGTGTAACTTCTTTTTTAAAGTTAGATTTATTAGGGTATGCTATATACACAGTAAAATTCATACTTTTAGGTACACTGTTTTACACATTTTGACAAATGCTGCAGTCATATAACTACCACCATAACAAATATATATAACATTTTCAACATCCCAAAAACTTCCTTCATAACCCTCTGTAGCCAACCCACTCCCCACACCTTCAGCTCCTGACAATTACTATGTTTTCTGTGTCTAGAGTTTTGCCTTTCCCAGAATGTCATAAAATAGAATCGAAAAGTATGGAGCCTTTCCAGTTCAGCTTTTTTCCTTAGCATGAGCTTGAGATTCATTTACACTATTGTTTATGAATGGATGTATCAATAGACTATCAATATTCCATTGTATGGATGTACTAGAATTTGTTTATTCATTCACCAGTTGATGGACATTGGCATTGTTCCCAGTTTTTGGCAGTTAGGAATAAAGCTACTATAAATATTCATGTATGGGTTTTTGTACGGACAAATGTCTTCATTTCTTTTGAATAAATACCTGTAAGTGTGATTGCTGCTCCTATGGTAAGTATATGTGTAATTTTATAAGAAACTGCCAAACCATTTTCTAAAGTGGCTACCATTTCATATTTGCACAAATGATATCCAAGAGTTTCAGTTGCTGCATTTGATGGGTTTTTGTTTGCTTTTTTTCTCGTTTACGCTGTCCTAATAGATGCATAGTGGCATCTTACGGTAGATTTATTTTGCATTTCCCTAATGACTAAAGATTTTCTTTTAGAATTTTTACAGTTTTAGGTTTTATATATAGGTTTACAATCCATTTTATGCTAATTTTTATATATAGTGTGAGGTATGGGTTGAAGTTTACTTTTTGTATATGTTCAACTGTTCCAATACTGTTTGTTAAAAAAACTATCTTTTCTATTATACAGTGAATGGCTTTGATGCCCTTGTTAAAAAATCAATTGTCCATATGTGTGTGGGTCTAATTCTGGACTCTTTCTTCTGCTGATTTATATCTCTTGTTTTGCCAACACCACACTGTTTTGATCACTGTAGCTTTAAAGTATTGGAAATAGATAGGGTAAATCCTTAAACTTTGTTGTTTTTCAAAATTATTTTGGTTATTTTACTTCCTTTCTCTATATAAATTTTAGAATCAATTTGTCAATTTCTACAAAAAGCCTTAGGAAACACTGATTGGGATTGTATTGAATTTATAGATCAGTTTTGGAGAGAATGACATCTCAGTACTGAGCCTTGCAATCCATGAACACAGAAGTATCTCTATTTACTTGGGTCTTCTTGATTTCTCTCTTCAGTGATTTGTAGTTTCCATCATATAAATCTTAAACATATTTTGTTAGATTTATCCATAAGTATTTCATGTTTTCTGTAAAGGTATGTCAGTGTTAGTGTCCTATTGCCTCTATTATTACATAGCTATATTTTGGAAAAATAAATATGGTAACTATTATTAATGCAGTAAAATAATTATTTTGTCTAGAGTTTAAGTACAACTACAAGTAGAAGTCATTTAGAAAGTACTTTAATTTCCATTAAAAAAAGGGCAGTTCCTAACCAAACAGGGCCCCTCCTAATCTATTCTGCTATGTACAGAACTGGTTGATACTGTTAATTTCACAGAAATTGTTGCCGTCCCATGGTAACTGATTTGAATGACTATAAAACATTCTTTCCTTTTTTTTTTTTTTTTTTTGAGACGGAGTCTCGCTCTGCCGCCCAGCCTGGAGTGCAGTGGCCGGATCTCAGCTCACTGCAAGCTCCGCCTCCCGGGTTCACGCCATTCTCCTGCCTCAGCCTCCTGAGTAGCTGGGACTACAGGCGCCCACCACTGCGCCCGGCTAGTTTTTTGTATTTTTTAGTAGAGACGGGGTTTCACCGTGTTAGCCAGGATGGTCTCGATCTCCTGACCTCGTGATCCACCCGTCTCGGCCTCCCAAAGTGCTGGGATTACAGGCTTGAGCCACCGCGCCCGGCCCATTCTTTCCTTTTTTAAGCAAAAAAAAACCTTTTCCAGGTGAAGCAGTTAGCAGTAGAATAGAGGCTTATCTGTTTTGATTTATATTTGTTTTAATTATAGCATCTAGAATCAGTAATTGTAGTCAACTTGTTATTTACTGTTTGTCCCCCCAAATGAATTTTTAATAAATATGAATAAAGTCTACTAGACATAATTACACTTACCTAACTAGACCTATTCTAGCTTTTTAACAATCTTCTGAAGTAAGCACTACTAGTGTGCATTTGGTAAACACAGGTAAGGGAAACTGAGGTTCAGAGAGATTGAATGAAATTACCAAGAGGACAAAGCCAGCATGTCACAAAATGAAATTTGTCTCCAAAGATGTGCTAACTTAACCTGTAAGGCTGCTTTGGAGGCATCAAATGGATATTAATAGATTCCCAAAGAAAAAATCCACATCTAAAATCTGGGTGCTCTACAGTCCTCCCCATCAATGTGCTCAGGACTAAATGCAAACACCTAAGGAATCAAATCCACCTAAACCAATGTTTCTAACAAAGTTAGGTACAACTTAAGATACTTTAAAATCCCAAGATACACACATTAACTCAAATGCTTGGGTTAAACTCTAGCTGAAACTATTATACTTTCTCACGTTTCTCTATCAACTCATTTTTACACCATTTTTTCTCTCCAATACAGATGCTACTTGGGAAGTAGGTAGCAGTTTGGAATATGAGTTTCAGTTTAGGAGAAAGTAAGTAGCACACTCACAAGTTTAAGTTAATTTGATATGAATATATTAACTCTGAAAAAAGCTATCAGAAAGGATCCTAAAGCACTGTACTTACTCTGAACAGTATTTAACACACTGAGAGATTTAGTAAATGCCTTTGAGAGGCTGACCTTAAAAAAAAAATTGTTGTAACTCAAAAAGTCTTTTTATATTAAATTTTTTTCCTAAATTGCTTGGCAGAAGACAGCTAAAATCACAACCTGTAATTTATCATTCTCCTGCCAATAACTAAAAGTTCTAAATAAAGCAGCACTGTAGCATGGAATAGCACTTTTCGGATTATCTACTTGCAACATTCCGAATTCAAAATTCTTTTTTTCCTCTGTAGTAACTATGGTACAACGAATCTTGACAGCATTGCAAAAAGGAAAGGCTTGTTCTTTTTAAACAGCCTTAGGCTCCTGCCATTTTGTGAGGCTTACAGAATTCTGAACTCAGGAAAGACTTACTTGATTACCTAAGAGCCCTGGGGCATGCTTATAAATTAAGTTTTATAAATTTTTAAATTATAAATAGCAGCAGCAACAACAGTAGTTTAACTACAAGGGAAAATCAATTCCCTCAAACTGAAGACTCTCTCAGACCCTGGGGGTTGCCATGCTCTGTAAATTAGCGTTTGGACAGGCAAGGGGTCTTCCAGGAAAATGGTCTACCCTTGGATCAATGACATATGCTATTTGGAATATTGGCTAAAGCAATTCAAAAAATCTACACTGACACAGGGGAAGACAAGCTCTCTAATTTAACCAACACCTGAATCAGACAGGATTTATCTTGGAGAAGCAGAAATGTGAGCAATTAACTGTCATTATCTACTGCCCCCTCAGAAATTCTAAACTGGGAAAAAAAGTATGGCCAACTGAAATGGCCTCTCCTATAGTTAGGCCTCAGGATGGCTAACGAATAACTGAATAATCCCCATTATATTAAGGTTTGAAACATGAAAGAAGTTTGAATGAAGGTCTGACATATATCTATGTGTGTATGCCTAGTATTTTGAAAACTGGACCAAGGTGCTTATTAAAAGAAAACATAGAATTGTTAAAAGATATACAGTTGACTCCTAAAATTACAATAGCAAAAATAAATTCACAAAAGTCAGCCTAATCAAAGAATTCCAAAGCAGAAAAAGAAATTCCTTAACCAAAACAGAAAATCACTTGAGTATTATTATTGTTATTTATTCTAGAAGATTATAACCAGAAAAATCATGAGAAAATTTTCATTAAATCATGCAACAAATATTTATTTATTGACTTCCTCCAATGTGTCACAAAGCTTACGTTAACCATCAGCCAACTGATCTCTCAGCTCTCTCTCCATTTATCTGGGTCTTCTTGACAACTGTTTGCTCAAAGTGATGTTATTAATCACTGTCAAAGCTCAAATTCAAAATTCCTAACTTCTTGAAAGAGCAGAGCTTTGTTTACATAATGCCTTCAAGCAAAAAACAACAGTGATACCAACAATTTGCTTGACTCCCGAAAACACTGTGAGACTCACAGCAATTTAATTTAGATGTCAGAATTACACTGCTTTCCCTATCTACTTTGTCTACACTGCCTACCACTTTAGGTATTCCCAAAAGGATGTGGCTATATTTACAGGTTTTATCTATTTTAAATATCAAGATAATAAAGCCAGGCTACTAGTTCAGTCTTCACAAGGGACTTGCTATTTGTCATTGTGTATACTTAAAGCAAACAAATGATCAGCACAAATCTGTCTTCACTAAAGAATCTTACAATGCACAAGCACAAAAACGGTTTAGGTCAGGGATATTATCTTCACAACTGACAAAAGTACATCAAGTATTCACCTCCACCTGACCTGGAGACTTATCGTAAGAGTCCCACAACCAAGTTGGGAAACTTCCCAATGAACTGAAAGGACCTCTGATCTAGGTCCTCCTCTTAATTATTTGAAGTTTCAGGCTATCAAAACTCAAAAAAGTTACAGTATATACACAAATTTTTCATTCCCAGGCTCGCTCACCCACAAATGCTAATTCCCCACATTGACAACCTACTGGACTTTGTTTCCACTTTCAGCAAAGAGGGTATGACTCAAACTACTGGTCTCTCCCAGTGGGATAAATCCAATGGGAATCTTACTGAAGGTAGCCTACAGGGAAAAAAGAAGAAGAAAGTTTTATTGTTATGATCAGAAAATCAGGCTTAGTGGAGAAGCACAGGTGTGTCCACTATGACAAATAACGACCCTGTATCTGCCTCCCCATCTCCTTTCCCACATCCCTAGACCAGTAATCAAATAAAGCTAGGCGGGTAATTTCTAAAACAAGGCAGTCAATGACAACAAAGTGACTCAGAATTTGGAAGAAATATTTCAGTACTCATTAATGACAACTGTTTGAAAGAAATTTGGTTAAGATAATGTGGGGTTTGAAGATATTAGATCAATGCACTAGTGCAACAGAGACTGTATTACATTGTCACATTATTTGATAAAGTTGCAGATAATATTCAACTAAAAATGTCTACCATTTATACAGTGACCAATGATAGGTGAAGGTGCTTTATAAACTATCTTAAGTACAAATAAGGCAAAGAGAATAAACAAGTTCAAGTAATAGATGGTACTGGCATAGTAGTTAACTTAATTAAATGCCACACATACAATAGATACTATAAGGTTCAAAACAATTCTGAGCACAATGTATTATTACCAAAGGGACTGAGAAGGATCTTCTAGCTATTGTAGAAAAGTGCATAAAATAATGTTACAAAAACATCCATGTGCCCACAACCTAGATTTAACAAATGTCAACATTTACCTTTTTGCTTCATATGTTTTAAGAAATAAAACGATAGAAAAATGAAAGTCCCTTCTAAACCTATTCTCCTCTCTCCCCTCCCAGAGGAGACCATTATCCTGCGTTTGGTGTGATTCCTTTACATCCACATTATTATTCTTTTGCTACATATCTAGGCATCCATTAACAATACATAATATTGTTTTCTGAATCTTAAAACATTGTGGAAATGCATAACATACCTGGGCAACCTGCTGTTTTTGAATTCAATACTTTTGAGATTTAGCCATGTAGATATTTATACATTTAGTTCATTCATTTTAACTGTTAGATGATTCCCACTATGCCACAATTTCTTTACAAAAAAGTTCTTTGAAAAAAATATTCCATAACAAAATTTTAAATAATCATTGTCAAAGTTATTGGATACCATCAATTACCAAACCAGAAAAGTCCCCATGTGTTAATATATGTGTTCTATGACATGGGTAGCAGCATTTTCTTTTCTAAAATTCAAGAAAGCACAATGTATACCCATTTTAAAATATAAAATGGAAAAAAAAGTAAAAGAAAGAAGAGCAATAAAGAACAGAAAAATAAAAGTTAAAATGCAATTACTTTCTTAAATGCTCACCTCATCTGTTCGTCGAAGAACTCCAGTAACAACCTACAAATGCAATAATAAAACATTATTATAAACAATATGTATTTCCTGTATAATAAAGAATTGGATTCAATTTTCATAGACCATAAACTTATTCCTGTTTTCTTCTTAGAAGCTCTGTTAAAAGATGCATTGGATCTTAAAACATATCGTATTCTCCAATACAATTAGCGCTAAATTAGATTTTATTTTTGACCTAGGATCTACAATACAATAAAGGCTAAGATAAAATGATTATAAAAACTCCAAGTCGTATTAGTAAAAACATATTTTAAGTTCTATAAAATGGGTATAAATGTGATGTATACATCAATTATACAGAAAACCCTAGTTTACTACTATAAAGTACATTTACAGGAAAAAAGCACTTTGCTACACTCAGAGAGTGTGCACTTAACAAATCGTTCTTATTGACAAATATGAAGGACAATATTCTGTAAAACTGTGAAAAATACCTAAATAAAAAATTTCTCGTAATTCCACCATGCCAGATAACCAATTATTATTATTATTATTATATTATTCTTTTGCAACAGAGTCTCACTCTGTCACCCAGGCTGGAGTGCTGGATCTAGGCTCACTGCAACCTCCACTTCCCAGGTTCAAGCGATTCTCCTGCCTCAGCCTCCCCAGTAGTTGGAATTACAGGCGCCCACCACCATGCCCAGCTAATTTTTTTTTTTTTTTTTTGAGACGGAGTCTTGGAGTCTTGCTCTGTCACCCAGGCTGGAGTGCAGTGGCGCCATCTCGGCTCATGGCAAGCTCCGCCTCCTGGGTTCACGCCATTCTCCTGCCTCAGCCTCCTGAGTAGCTGGGACTACAGGCGCCCGCTACCACGCCCGGCTAATTTTTTTTTTGTATTTTTAGTAGAGACGGGGTTTCATTGTGTTAGCCAGGATGGTCTCGATCTCCTGATCTCGTGATCTGCCTGCCTCGGCCTCCTGAAGTGCTGGGTTACAGGCGTGAGCCACGGCGCCCGGCGAAACCCCGTCTCTACTAAAAATACAAAAATTAGGTCAGGAGATCGAGATCATCCTGGCTAACACAATGAAACCCCGTCTCCCAGCACTTTGAGAGGCCAAGGTGGGCGAATCACCTGAGGTCCAGAGTTTTTTTTAGTAGAGACGGGGTTTCCCCATGTTGGTCGAACTCTGGACCTCAGGTGATCCGCCCACCTTGGCCTCCCAAAGTTCTGGGATTACAGGCGTGAGCCATCCTACCTGGCCCCAGGTAACCAATTATTAATCACTTGTTTATATTTGATATACTTCCCTCCAATCCTTTTTCTAATCAGTACACATTTTTATATGACTGTAATTATACCAAATACACAATTTCTTTAAAAACATTTTGTAAAGTAAAACCTGACCCAGGTCTCCTCCCTTCATCTTCTCCTGCCTCACTGAATTTCAGGAATAAACGGGGCTGTTGAGAGGTCTACTTCCTTCTTTGTAGGCATGCTATCAATATTCTTCACACTTCATTAAGAAGCCATAAAAACAATTACAACATCATTAGCACAGCCTTTTTAAAAGAAGCTTACTAAATTAAGTCAAACATAGGACAGTACTCTGCTGTTAGCTTCTGATCCCTGAACACTGGTAAAACCAACAAATGGGGACAACAGGCAATCAGGAATGAGGGATGAATGTAAATTACAGTATACAGGATTGAATAATTAAGCAGTGAGTGGGATCACCTGCACTGGGCTCTTCAGGGGTTTCCAAAATACAATGAATACACTACTCTGCTGCTAGAAAAGAAGAGTACTTGCAGGGTAACATACTTATTGTCCTTAATAGACCGAAGTAAGCATTAAGGGTATCTTTATTAATAAATTTTATGTTTTAAAAGTAGTTTTAGGTTCACAGCAAAATTGAGAGAAATACAGAGATTTCCCACGTCCCCCTGGCCTCCTATACGTGAACCTTCCACCCATTACCAACATCCTTCACCAGAATGGCACGTTTGTTACAATTGATGGACCTACATTGACACATTATCATCATCACCCAAAGTCCATAGCTTACATTAGGGTTCACTCTTGGTGTTGTACATCTACGGGTTTCCACAAATGTATAACACTTATACATTTGTGTATAACAAAGACACAAAATTTGTGTTAAACAAATTTGTATATAACCCAAATGTATTCACCCTTACAGTATCATAACGAATCATAACGAATCGTTTCACTGCCCTACCAATCCTCTGTGCTCTGCCTATTCATCCCTCTCTTCAACGTCTGGTAACCTCTGACGTTTTCACTGCCTCCATAGTTTTGCCTTCTCCAGATATCAAATTGTTGGAATCACACAGTATGTAGTCTTTTCAGACGATCCTCTTTCACTTAGTAACATACATTTAGGTTTCCTCCATGTCTTTTCATGGCTTAATAGCTCACTTCCTTTTAGTGCTGAATAATACCTATTGTCGGAATATACCTCACTTTACTTATTCATTCACCTACTAAAGGACATCTTGGTTGCTTCCAAGATTTGGCAATTAAGAAGAATGCCGCTACATGTGCAATTGTGTGGACACAGGATTTCAACTCCTTTGGTAAATACCAAGGAGCATGACTGCTCGACTGTATGTTAACAGTGTGTTCAGTTTTGTAAGAAAACACCCAACTGTTCCAAAGTGGCTGTACCATTTTGCATTCCTACCAATAGTGAGAGTTCCTGTTGCTCCACATCCTTGCCAGCATTTGATATCATCAGTGTTCTGAAATTTCGGCCATTCTAATAGGTGCATAGTGGTATCTCATTGAGAATTTGCAATATTAAAACAAAAGCAGATGCATACATCTTAACATGTATACCTCTTCCTATTAATGTGGTATAATACTATATGTAATGGAAATGACATGAGAGTGGATAGGGGAATCTCTATTTGTTTATTTTATAAGAAACATACCTGATGATGGAAACTAATGATTCCATTACAAACAGGGCTATTTCATAAGAGTCTTCAAAATATAACAAGATTATCCCATCCACCACCATTTTTTCTTCTATTATATTAATATTATCAAACTTAAATATGATAATACGAAAATCCTTCTATGTGCTGGGTAGAGGGTTTACAAAAAGCAATGAAATGGAAGTGCATGAGAAAAATTTAAAGCCATCCTAGCTTTAGAGAGCAACAATCCGAAAATAATGAATTAAATAATTTCTTTAAATTACAACATACCATTGCTCTAGGATTTATTTTCCATTTTTCTCACCTTCAAAATAGCTTCAAAGAGAAAAACAGTCATACCTCCTGCAGTGTCCCATCTCCTCCTGCAACAATGATCACATCTGTGTTTTCCATCAGTTCCAGGAGTTTCTTGGCTTGTCCCTCATAATCTGTCTGAAATACCAAGGAGGCCTTTGATGAGTTTATCAACCTAGAGCCACAAGGTTAAAGGTTTAAAAATGTGGGATATCTTCTTTAAAGTTTTACATTGACTCTCTTCATAAATTTTACACAATTGATAGACATGAAAAAAATAGCTATCAAAGCAATTATGTATAGTTGTTACAGTTTTACACTTTTAGAGCCAGAGGGACCTCAGAAACCATCTAGTCAGCTCTTTACTTTGAAAATAAAATTCAAACCCAATAATTTGTCTGTTACACAGCTAGCTAGTCAAAGGCATCATTTCCAGTTCAGTGCCGATTCTATTACATCCTTTATAGGAAGTCAACTGTACATACAAATAGGGAGAAGCAGATGTAATGACAAGAGCACAGATATCAGAGCCCAAGAGACCTAGATTAAATCTCAACCCTTCTACTTTTTACTGAGTGACCTTAAATTCTATGGATCTTAATCTCCTCATCACTGAAATTATGTATGTTGAGGGAGGGAATAATGATAGCTTCTCTGTAAAACAGTTGTAAAGCAGTCTGTAAAGCAACTGGTAAGGTAAGTGTTCATAACTGGTATTGCACTAAATAAAAGGAGGTTATTATTGTTTTGTTATGACCATATATAAAGAAATACAGGTATGATTCAAAGTAGTCACAAAACAATGCCTAAGACTTACCATTTTTATTGACACCATTTGATCTCAGACACATACACAGACTTAAATGAACCATTTAATCCACCAATAATATGTATACCTCTAAAACCAAACACTAAATTTCAATAGACATAATGCAACTAATATTAAAATAGGAAACACTCCCTCCAATTGGTATCACACTATACATACTAATAGATAAAAACTAAATGCCTGGATTTCAGATGGGCTCAAGCACCTGTGGCATTATATATATATAATATATATATATAAAATATATATATTTATATATCTGGGCCAGGGGTGGTGGCTCACGCCTGTAATCCCAGCACTTTGGGAGGCCAAGGCAGGTAGATCACAAGGTCAGGAGTTTGAGACTAGCCTGGCCAACATGGCGAAACCCCATCTCTACTAAAAATACAAAAATTAGCCAGGCGTGGTGATGCACACCTGTAATCCAAGCTACTCAGGAGGCTGAGGCATGAGAATTGCTTCAACCTGGGAGGTGGAGGTTGCAGTGAACTCAGATCACACCACTGCACTCCAGGCGGGGCGACAGAACAAGACTCTGTTTCAGGAGGAAAAAAAAAAAAATATATATATATATATATATATATCTGGTCTCTGTCCTTGGTTCCTGGCACAGAGCTCCTAAAACCCCTGGAATTTCCTGAGTGATAAAAATGTCTTTTGTTATTCATGGCAAGCCCCTCTCAATCTTGCCAGTTTGTGCTAATGAGGTGATTGGTGGGCCCCTGAATAGCTTCAAGATGGGAACTGATCACCAGAAGGACAAGCAGGGAATTTATTTTGTTAAGACTATATCCCCAATACCTAGAACAAGGCTTAGCTCATAGTGGGCACTAAATAAATATTTGTAAAAACAAATTAATACATGTGAAAAGGTATATGAATAAAAGAATAAAAATTTTAAAAGATCTTGACAGATTTGACAGACCATAGTTTCGAAGACAATAAAGATTAATATTAATATATTTGAGGCTCTGATCTTAGAAAAAAAATCCCAAATGCACTAAAAGAGGAAGGATTAAAAAAGTGGCCTAACAGTTGTCCCTTCCCAGAAAAAGAATCTAGACACTGACCTTACACTTTTCAAAAAACTAACTCAAAATGGATCACAGGCCTAAAGGTAAAATAACATAGGAGATAATTTAAGTGATCTTGGGGTTGGTGATGAGGTTTTAGATACATCACCAAAAGCAAGATCCATGAAAGAAAAAACAAATTGATAAATTAAAATTCAGTAAAATTTAAAACTTCTGCTCTATGAAAAACATGATTATAAGGATAAAAAGACAAGCCACAGCCTGAGAGAGAATATATGCAAAATGCATAGCAAACAACTTGCATCTAAAATATACAAATAACTCTTAAAACTCAACAAAAAAAAGCCAGCCCAATTAAAAGGGCAGAGATCTGAATAGACACCTCACCAAAGATCTACAGATGGATAATAAGCATATGGAAATACACTCAACATTATATGTCATTAGGGAATTGCAAATTAAAACAATGAGATTTCATTATACATTTGTTTCAGTGGCTAAAATCCAAAACACTGACAATAGCAAAGACTGACGAGGATATGGAACAACAGGAACTCTAGTTCACGGGTGGTAATAATACAAAATGGTACAGCCACTTTGAATGGCAGTTTCCAATAAAACCAAACATAGTCTTACCATATTATCCAGCAAAAGCACTCCTAGACATTTACCCAAATGTGTGGAAAACTTATTTATGTCCACCCAAGAACCTGCACGTTAGTGTTTATAGCAATTTTATTCATAGTTGCTAAAATGGAAGTGACCAAGACATACTTCAGTAGGTGAATGGATAAACTGTAGCACATTCAGACAATAGACTATTGCTTAGCAAAGAAATGAGCTAATGAGCCATGAAAACACAATGGAGAAACCTAAAACGCATATTGTTCAGTGAAAGAAGCCAATCTGAAAAAGACTACATACTGTATGATTCCAACTATATGACATTTTAAAAATAGCAAAAGTATGGTGACAGTAAAAACATCAGCTGTGTAGGGAAGGATGAATAGGTAGAGCAGAAGAACACAGAGGATTTTTAGGGCAGTGAAATTAATCTGTCTGATAATATAATGGTGAACACAATGCATTATGCATTTGTCAAAACCCATAGAATGGTGCAACACAAAGAGCAAATGCAAATGAAAACTATGGACTTGAATTAATGATAATGCATCAATAATGGCTCATCGATTGTAGGAAATGTATAACACTAATGCAAGATGTTAATAATACAGGAAATTGTGGGCGGGGGAGAGAAGGAATACAGGTATTCTGTGATTTCTCTTGAATTCTTCCTTAAACCTAAAACTGCTCTAAAAAAGTCTACTTTTTTATAAAGCGGCCTGATGGTACATAGCAAACAAGATAATGAGTCCAGTATGACTCAAAAGTATGATATATCGACAGCAACAAGAGTCTGAGCTTGAGCTGTTTGAAAGAATAGTATATGGAACAGGAGACTTGATGGTCTTGCTTTACTCTTCCTTAGATAGCCCATACCTCATTTCTGGGCACTACTGGAGAATATCTAAGAGAACAATCAGGAATGTGACAGATTTGAAACCATCACCCCTGTGAAGAAACTGGAAATGTTTAAACCACAGAAGGCTCAAGGGAGCATTAGGATAACATTCTTTATTATTCCAAAGACTATTTTGCAGAAGAAAGATTAGGCTTGTTCCGCATGAACCCATGGGATAGAACCAAGTCTGAAGTCAATGATTCTCAATCCAACTACACATTATAATCACCTGGGAATGAATAAACAAATGAACAAGTGAATGAATGAATGAATTCATTTTGTAAATACAGACAGATTCCACTCCACATTAGTTATATCTAGGGAGTGTGACCGGGGTATAAATTATATTTTTAAACATTTCCAGGTAATTTGATATTCAGTCAGAGATGAAAACCACTGACCTATGTGTAAAAACTTTTGGGAAACAGATTTATTCTCAAAATTAGGAAGAATATTCTAATAGTGCTATCCTAAGATGAAAAAGGTTGTCTTGGAGGTTTCATGTCAAATGGGAGACAGAGCCTACGGTAGAAAGCACATGCCTTAGAATCGACAGACCTGGGTTTAAATGAGCTCTGTCACTACTAATTGTATAACTGAGCAGGTTTCTAGATGTTTGTATCTTTGATTTCCTCATTCACAAAATAAAGATAACACTCAACTTCACTGAGCTTTATGTCATTTAAATAAAACCAGTTATGCGAAGTGCTGCAATTCCATTTCTAAAAGAATGGTAGGCTAGGTACCCTGCCATTGAAAATTAAAGCTACTGAGTAAAATAATGAAAACATCTTTGATGCATCAATAAATGAGAATAAAGTAAGGAACACTAAATATAAAACTAGCACCTACACAGTAAATGTTTTGAGGGCATCTAGTAAACCAGGTAGATCTGAATGTTGGTTTTCAAAGTTTCGCCAGGTTCTAGGAAAAGCAAACAAAAATCCCAGGACCTGCTCAAGATTAGTGAATCTAGTACAGAACCACACCCCACTATAAACCAGGACCCAAAAGACGGCATGTGCAGTTTACAGAGAATAAAAACAAGGTTGACTCACTCATACTCCTAGCCGATTCCCAGGGCGCTGCAAAGAAACCTTCGTGTTCTGAACTTTGGTGCTAAATGAAGGGATAAACATCTTCCCTGAGAATCCACAACTTTAGGCCAGTCCTTATATAAGTGACCCAAATGCATGCTACCTGGATAATCTGAAAAATCTCAAGCTAAAAATTTAAAGAGTTCACAGGACTTTCTTACATGTATTATGCATTGAGGAAGACACAACATTCTGTGGTACTTCTGCTAAACTACATAATCTGAATCTAATTATAACAAAACAGTAGATAAACCCAAACTGAAGGACGTTCTTAAAAAAAAAATTGAGGAATTTTTTAAAATTGCCTAAACAAATATCACAACTAAATTCAACATGTGACCCCAGATTGGATGCAGAACAAGAAAAAGTGTTTTCTCTTTTGTCATAAATGACATTCATGGAACAATTGGAGGTCGAGGCAGGCAGATCACAAGGTCAAGAGATCAAGATGATCCTGGCCAACATGGTGAAACCCAGTCTCTATTAAAAATACAAAAATTAGCTGTGTGTGGTGGCACACACCTGTAATCCCAGCTACTCAGGAGGCTGAAGTAGGAGAATCGCTTGAACCTGGGAGGCAGAGGGTGCAGTGAGCTGAGATTGTGCCACTGCACTGCAGCCTGGTGACAGAGTGAGACTCTGTCTCAAAAAAAAAAAAAATTCTACAAGATAATAGTACATCAATGCTAATTTCTTGATTTTGATAACTGTTCTTGCAGTTATGTAACAGAGTGCCCTTGTTTTTAGGATATAGATATTTAGAGATAAAGGAACATTATTTCTGCAACTTACTCTCAAACAAGCCAGAAAATAATATGTGTGTATATACATATGTATATATACACACCACATTAATATGTGTATATTTTTATATATGTATATATACACACACATTCATACATACACACATACATGTAAAGACAGAGCATGTGTACACATGGTAAAATGTTAATACAGTATTTGAGGAGTTTGGATGAAGTGATATGGAAATTTGTATTATTTCTGTGCTTTTATAAGTTTGAGATTATTTCAAAATAAAAGCTAATTCAAAAGAAAGAAAACAAACCCTGTAAAGAGCAGTAGTTTCTACTGAGGCATAAAAAGTAAACATTAGTATTTCTATTTATTTTTTAATCTCATCCTTTTAAATGTCTGTTTTCTGTATATGTAATGTACATATTAGTACTTGCATACAATTGATAAGTATCTTAAACTGGAAAAAATTACAAATACATGAGTCACAGGACATTTGATAGTATAAGATGGGATTAGATATTGTAAGATGATAAAAGAGAATCATTACTTTTGCTAAGTATGAAAATGGCACTGTAGATAAATATAAAAGTATTCTTATTTGTTTAAAAATACATATAAAAGTAATAAGGGATAAAATTAGAGGATATCTGTAACTGACTTCAGGCACCGAGCTACCATGTGAAGATACCTAGTGGAGACTACACGAGCCAGAGGACAGCCAGCATCAACTTGGAGACATGTGAGTAAAGTCATCGAAGACCACCCTTCCTCAGCCATGCCACTAGGAGCCCAGGAGAGACTGCTGACCAATGGAATCATAAGCAGAAAAACAGCGAGGCCGTTTGTTCTGTAGCAATAGATAACTGGTATAGAATGTTGGAATGAATTAAACAGTCGAGTCAAAAGATGAGAAAATGGCCTTTACAATATCCTGCTTTCATGCTTTTATCAACAATACATCTAAAATCTCAGGAGAGAAAAAAGATGAAAATAAAGGGATATAAAAATTATACCAGGCAAAAACTAAAAATAAGCAAATATAAATTGCCAGTAATACTAGATAAGATAGACTATCATAAAAGGCAGTATTTGTGCTAAAAATAGTCATTCTATGACTGGGTCAAAATGTAAGAAAAATGAAATAATCTGAAACTTTAGTGCATCTAATAACATAGTCTCAAAATACAAAATGCAAAAATGGACAAATCTATATAGTGAAATAGACAAACCAACAATTATAGTGGGAGATTTCTAACACCCCCTCTTGATAATTTATATAGTTAAAACAGAAGAAAAAAATCAGTAAGGACATGGAAGATTTGAACCTACCCAGTTAACAAACTTGACTTAATGAACATATAAAGAACATAGTGCCCAATAACGGATATATACTATTTTTAGACATAGATACAACGTTTATGAAAACAGAGCACATGTTGGACCATAAAACAAATCTCAACAAACTTTAAAATACTAGAATTTTATAGACTTCATTTTTTTGGCCAAAATACAATTAAGTCTGAAATCACTAACAAAGACAATCAGAAAAACTTTAGATTTGGAAATTCAAAAACACATAGATCAAGAAAAGTCACAAGGAAAATTCAAAAATATTTAAAAATAAATAATAAAAATATTATGCATCAAAAAGTATAGGATGCAGCTAAGCAGTAGAGTGGCTCTGTAGCTTAAATACATACACTAAGAAAGAAAGGTAAAAATGAAATAAGCCACGAAGTTAAAACATCAGAAAAAGCACAGCAGAAAAATTTTTTTAAAAGTAGAATGAAGGAAACAATTAAAAAAAAAAAAAGATCAGAAATGAATGAAACATATAAATAAGAGGATCAATAAGCCAAAAAACGGTTCATGGCAAGGGCTAATTGACAAACCTCTCACAAGATTACTGAGGGGAAAGAGAGAGGGTACAAATAAACAATATTGAGACTGAAAATGAGACATTACACATGCTATAGAAATTTAAGTTAAATAGAAGACATTATGAACAAGCTGATGTCAATTAATTTGAAAATTTAGATGAAACAAATTCCTTGAAGAATTTACCTTACAAAAATTAAGTCAAGAATAAAATCTGAGTGCTTCTAGAACTGTTAAAGAAATTTAATGTACAAAGAAAATTCAAAAAAGATAAAAAAGGCTGGGCATGGTAGCTTACACCTATAATCCCAATACTTTGGGAGGCCAAGGTGGGGGGGATCGCTTGAGTCCAGGAGTTCGAGACCAGCCTTGGCAACAAAGTGAGATCCTGTCTCTACATACATACACACACATACAAGAGAAAATCTCCCCTCAAGGAAAGCTCCAGATCCAGATGGTTTTACCAGTGAGTTTCACCAATCATTGAAGAAACAAACATCAGTCTCACATAACCATACTAAGGTTTCTCCTACCTGCCACATTACAGGTATTCAAATATATGTTAGTTTTCTTCCCCTTTCTCCTATCCCCAGAGACAAACAACTGGAAAATCATGCCAGAAAAGTTGGAAAACAGGGTTCAACATTGCATGGTAAACGAGACTAAATGATCCTTTTTAACTTCTATGATTTCCTGGAAGCGTACAATATTAGAAATTAGTCAACCACAAACTTATAACCACAGTAAAAGAGGTTTTCACTATATACACGTGTATACTTACCCACATATATCTCATTTAAAATTCAACAAGTAGAGTCCTGCATCTTCGAAACAGTACAATTGCCTGTAATTTATGCTTGCCTCCTTTTCTTAATGAAATCTCACAAATTCTAAAGCTTTACCATTTAAAATTCTTCACCAGAGATAATTCCTTATCAGAGAGAAAATGGTTTACCTGTTTGTGGAACTACTAAGAAATTAAATTAATTACTCAAACTTGAAGGTTGTGTATTTTCAGGAAAAGAATTCTTACAGCTATAACAACTTTCATCTTCCAAGAGATGTAATTCCACATCCTATCTCTTAGATGAAAGGTATCAAGTTCTCCAAGCCTCCATCCAATCCTATTCTGAAAATGAAAAGCTGATACTATTTGGAAAAAAACAAAACTACGTTTATTAATTGTCAGAACAGTATACAACATTAATTTCTTAGATCTTGTGACAAGCAATGTTTGCTAAGAAGCCAAGAGAAGAGGTTGTTATAAGACGCAGTTGTTTGGGTGAAATAAATATTCAGGAGCCATTCTTACCTTAACAATAGTCACATCCATGCCGGATAAATGTAAAATCGGGGCAGCATTTTTTTCAAATAGAGTCCTGGCTTTTCTGTAAACAAAGGAAAAAATACAAACATTTTAACACAGGTTATCAAGAGAAGAACAAAAAGCCTTACAATCCTCTTCAGGGCAGAATAAGAAAGACTATGAAATATGGGTTTCCTCTACTTGTTCAAGTACAGAAAGTTTAACAACAAGTAATGAGTTAATATGCATGGAAAAATAAAACCTTTCACCTGGGGCCTCTGAGAATTTGCCGTTTATCTAATGCAATAAGCTCTTATCCATTTGAGAGGCCTATAGTTCACACAGTAGTTCCTCTAGGGGAAGAACGAACACTAGATATGGTTCCATTCAGGCAACAATGCTTGATTCACTCAAGTATTCATTGAGTACCTACTGTGACAGACACAGGTGGAGGAGCTAGGAACACAACATGACAAAGCAGACAAAACTACTAATTCACCAGAAGCTTGTCTGAAACTCCCAGGCACAGTCATGCCCTCTCTGTGCTCCCCGAGTACCTTATACCCATCTCTATTAGTGACCTTCACACTGTATGGTGATTACAGACTTCCAAGACTGTTGTCAGGACTAGACTGGAAGCTTTCCAAAAATAAATACCAAATCTTATTAATCCTTGAATCCCCTGACCTCTAGGATTATGTATGGCACACTTAGAAAGTACTTACTAAGTATCTGATGAATGAATGCACAAATGAATGAATAAACCTGCCCCAAACGTAGAGATGTAAATTCTAAGGAAAAGGAAACAACATGGATGTCTTATAATAAGAGAAAAAACAGCCTCCAAAGAGTTTGCATATTTCAAAAGTATTATGCATATCATTCTGACAGTGAACTCTTGTCCAATTCAGGTCAGAATTCAAAAACACAGTCTGTAGGGATCTAGAGATTGTTTTGCAACTTCTGCCAAACAATCTCTCCCACCAATGGCATAGTCTCAAAGTCAAACTAATGTTAAAACATACCAATTAGTTGACCTGTCTTTTACTCAAATATTTCAACTATTACATAAGGGGAAAAAAATCCAGTACTTTCAGTCAATGTCAAACACCTAAGTTTTATATCCACATTTACTTAGATGTCTTTCTAAAACAGATATTATTTTTAAACTAAGGATGTATCCTTTGACCTTAAGGATACTTTATACAAGAAGTTAAGGATATTTTAGAGAAGAGACATTTTATATTTAGCTACAAAGGCAGCTAATGAGGGACATGTATAGTTATGCACAAGCCAAACTCAATATTCTTTAAACTAAAAAGAACCACCAAATGGCATATAGAACACAAAGCATTTCTTATTATGAATTAAAATAGAAATTGAGAGGCTTGCACAAATTTTCACAAGAACCATCCAAAAGAATCTCTCAAACCAAAGGCCTGAGTTTATAATAAGCAAATTAAATATATTCTACCTTTCCACTGTTCTGAATGATTATTCGAATGAACATAAAAGGGTAAATAATTTCTCCTTTCCAGCTCACCATTTCTGGGGGCTTAACCCAACATTAAAGCACTGAGCTAGTGATACTACAAACGATTTTCCTTCCAGGGTTGCTTTCATTACTAGATTGATAGGAAAGGATCAGTTGAAAGTGGATCAGATCTACTTCCTAAAAGCAAAATTCTGAAGAAGTCTCAATCTGCCATATCAATCACAACAAATCTGTAACCTCCTCTGAGTTAGTTTAAGAAATCAGGTTAGAACATTTGGGTCTTTATTCACATCTTTATATGATGTTATACGTTTATAAAATGAAGGTGAAGACTTTTTTCCTTCTAATGTTCTAATATAAAAGATTGAAAAACAAGTGTTACTAGTAAGAAATACATTATTTATCACATAATTAAGGGCGAGATAGCACCGAGGCTAAATAAAAACCTTAGGTACTTATAGCAATTTCCAGACTCAGGCACACACAAAATAATTACTCTTTTATGTATTATTTATTAATGCTAAACACACAGTTATCTTATTTCTTAAAGCTCTTATGTAGTTTTAAACCAGTACTACATAATGAAACAGCTACATGATAAATTATAAATAACGTGTCAGGACAGAGCCATGATGACAAAAATAGTGCAATTAAATAGTGAAAGCTTTAAAAAAAAAAAAAAAAGGATGCTGGAGAGTTTCAGACTTTCCTAGAAGCACACAGGGATTCACCTTGTTAAAGGAGACAACGCCTTTAGAAAAGACTTTCCTTCAGTGGCAGTATTTTAGCTTACCTTTAGATAAAGATGTTATAGTTTTAAACATGAATCTATCTTTAAAAATGCAAATACATTTACATGTAAAAGAACCTAAAATTGCTCTGCAAAATTTGCTTATTAATTTTAAAAATGTGGATACTTCTTAGAAGCAGGAACTCAAAATAACTGGTTATTGCTTAAACAAATTGCCATAAGTTTCATCAGAAATTAGCAAGTTGTTAATTTATTAGGTCTCTAAAGGAATAGAACAGTTACACTGAAGTAGGCCGAAGGAGAGGTATAAGAGCTTCTGGGAAGGATGGGAGAGCGAAGTGAAGGCTGTTCTGAACCAAACCCATGGTCGAGAGTAACAATTTCAGCAGTTTGTATTTCTTACATTGTGTGCTTATTATGAAATGGAAATAGTGCCTAATAAGCATCATCTCATTTAATACCAAAGGTCCCTATTCCACATAATAATTTTTAAAGTATGTACTATTGCCTTTCTGGTTTTACAGATGAGTAAGCTGGGGATTTAAGAAGTGAATTAACTCCCACAGTATCACAGAGCTAGTAAGCAGCAAAACAGTCAACAGACCAGGTTCCTCAAACTCCCAGACCCAGGCTGAGTTCTCCGTTATCTTCAGCCACGGGCCACCACTGACAATCTACTTATCCTGGGTATTTTGACTGTGTTATATTAGCACTTGCTCATTTGTTGGGATGATTTAGTATTGATATTAAACAAAAATGATTAATAGGCAGTATGACTGGTGTGTTTATTGGGGAGGGAAGCGGCTCTAACAAAGCCCAGCAGATATGATTCAGTTAGGCAGAATAATTAGTCTGTTTAGACAATCTGAATTAAACAGCTGAATTACAAAGAAATAAAGTAGGATGTGTCCTCCTGTCTGTGAAGTCACACTCACTGCCTCTCAAGAAATGACTAGAAAAACTGACTTCAGAGACCCAGTGTTTTACTCCAGACAACATTATGCCTACCACTTACAATTCAGCCCAAACTATCTTTCTTATTGTTGTTCTTATTACCTTAACGTCATTTGACTTAGATCTTATAGAATCCAATTTAATACATATTTACTAATTTTTTCTCTTTTTTTTTTTTTTTGAGACAGGGTCTCACTCTATCACCCAGGCTGGACTGCAGTTGCACGATCATGGTTCACTGCAGCCTTGACCTCCCGGGCTTAGGTGATCCTCCCACCTCAGCCTCCCAAGTAGCTGCAACTACAGGTAAACGCTGCCACGTGTCTAATTTTTGTATATTTTCCAGCTAAGTTTTGTATTTTTGTAGAGACAGAGTTTCACCATGTTACCCAGGCTGGTCTCAAACTCCTGGGCTCAAGTGATCTGCCCACCTCAGGCTCTCAAAGTGCTGCGATTACAGGCGTAAACCACTGCACCGAGCCTACTGATTTTCTGATTCCCAAAAAGCCAAAAAGAACTATCTTGGACATTAGGGACATAAGAGATATCACTTTTTAACACTCAACCCTTTAATTCTGACTATTTTTTTTCAAAAAAAAAGTTAATTATTTATTCTAAAGCCATCTAGGTCTTTGTATTCACCTTTCCAATTGAATAACAGTTGCATCTAATATTGTTTAAAAAAAAGTTTTGCCCATTTATTTTTCCTTAACAGACTTTGAATCTCCACACACCCACTCCCCACCCCCACATACAGCCTTCCCCACCTTTTAGTGTGGTTCATTTGTATAATCAATGAACTGCCATGATCAAATCATTACACACCCAAGTCTCAATTATTCTTCACACCTTAATTCCCACAATTCCCACATGACCTTTCCAGGCCAGCCAGACCAGTTACAGGCTGTCCTGTGTCATGGCAAAGCCATAAGTAGGTCACTCCTGTCTCCAGGCCCCTGCCCCATGAGCCATTTCCTCAGCTGAGAAGAGTGAGTAGTCTTCTCCTGCCTGCTTCCTCCCAGGCCTAGTTCAAGGATCATCCCTTTTGGAAAGAACATTGCTGATCTCCCAAGCCCACAGCATTCTTGGCCATCTCTGAACATCCTGTGGACAGAGATGGCCTAAGGATTTACGCCCTAGCAGTACAGCAGTTGCTCCCGAGGGGACTATTTCCAAGCAAACAAGACATCTTTGTAGGTGTTAATCCTGGAATGATTATTAAACTTCAATTAGACAAGTTTGCTAAGCATCCATTAGTTTTATAGTTATTTCTCATTTAACTGTTATTTCTACATTACAAATGAATCTTATTGCTAGAAGAGTATTAAACCTAGTTCTTCCAATTTCACAGAATCTCACTAGCTGCCTGATAGTCTGTGATTTCTTTCCCCCTTAAAAATACAAGTATATAACAAGTCACAAACGGCACTACCCTTTGCAAGCTGCCGGATTGAGAAAAACAGTGGCCTTCTTCACTTGTGCATTGGGAGGAATGAGTTGATTGCCAAACTCCTAAAAAAGAAAAGAGCAAAGTTTTCAGTAAAAGTCTATTTATTTGGTAAGTGTCACATGCATTCTTCCATTCCAAAAAAAAATTTACTTGCAGCACATATGGTAGCTAACCTTGGGGGAAAATGTTCTTTCATGATCTCATATTAATGAAAATGCCATTAACAACAACAAAAAGTAACATTATTTAATGACAATAAGCTCTATTTTGTATTGGAATAAAAATTCCTGCTTTATGTACTAGAGGCAAATAACATTTATTTTCTCTATAAGACATGGCTAGGTTTATTATAAACATATAATTAGTGAGGCCATAGTCTGTCAGGAGAGAAGTTTAATCTATGTCTTTAGTTTGCAGAGTACAACATTCTCTCCAGCTCATCACTAAAACTTGTTCATGAAGAATCTTTGTGTTACCAGTTAATCTTCATATCTTTATACACATACAAAATAAACCTATTTGCCTTCTCTTCTTTGCAACCCTGTATGATAACTAAATAGCAGCAACTGGCAGGAGAAAAGAAACGTAACTAATATATACTAAGCACCTTCTATTTGGCATTTTTACATACATTATTCTTAGTTCTCAGAAACCAAGGAGGTATAAAATAATCTCAGTTTTCCAGATTAGAAAGTCCAGAATCAGGAAGACAAAGTTCCTGAAAGTTACAGAGTTGATAAATTACAAGCCTGGAATATACATCTTCTAATTCCAAAGCCTCTCTAAGCTCTAAAGAGAGGATCAAGGATGAGGTAGAATTAAAAGGCAGAGGACTAGATGTGAGGAGTCCAAATGAGAAATGAATGGGAACTCTTGCTATTATGTCTGAATTGGAAATGATGGTCAACAAAAAGAATAAGAATAGGAAAGTAACAAAATGAGCAAAAATTGGGGTCTTGAATGGTGGGAGTAGGCCTGAACCAAGAAAGCAGAATTCTAGTATGGAAGTACAAAGTAAACATGGGAGGAGGAAAAAAAGTTATGCAAATTTTTTTATTGAATAACTCACTCTAAATCTGCCATCTCCCTGACAGTTCATTTTGGAGCCTTTCTTATTGTTGTCTATTTCTTGCTTTAAAAACAAAACAAAAACAAAAATACTTTTTTTCTGAAGTAGAGAAAAAGACTATTTCTTTGTAAGAAGTTTCTGGAACATTATAATTTCTATTCTGTTTTCATTCTTATTTAGACATTCACAGTGAGCTAAGGAGTTTATGTGAGACTACATTAAGTTTATGTGAGATTTGTTTTTAAATATCATATTTTCAAGAATTTAGACTGTAAAAGGAAGTACACAGATAGGAAAATTAGCCAGCAGAGGCTATAAGGACAAATCCACTTCCATTTGTGAGATGGAAGGAACTAAACATGCAGGGGAAGTGGAGAATTAGAATAGTAGAAAGAAATAAGGCCAGCGTGGTGGCTCACACCTGTAACTGCAGCACTTTGGGAGGCCAAGGCAGATGGATCCCAAGGTCAGGAGTTCGAGACCAGCCTGACCAACATGGTGAAACCCCGTCTCTACTAAAAATACAAAAATTAGCCAGACATGGTGGGATGTGCCTGTAATCCCAGCTACTTAGGAGGCTGAGGTAGGAGAATTGCTTGAACCCGGGAGGCGGAGGTTGCAGTGAGCTGAGATCGTGCCATTGCACTCCAGCCTGGGCAAAAGAATGAGACTCCAAGGAAAGGAAAGGAAAAAGGAAAGGAAAGGAAAGGGAAAGGGAAAGGGAAAGGAAAGGAAAGGAAAGGGAAAGGAAAGGAAAGGGAAAGGAAAGAGAAAGGAAAGAAAAGAAAAGAGAAGGACACGAGAAGGAGAAAATAACTAAAGGAACATCATCCCTGAAAACGTATGAGGAGAGAGGATTTAGAACAGAGGTGGAGGCATTTACTTTCAACAAGAAAGGGAGGGTCCTACAATCACACAGGTCTACTCTTCCTTAAAGAGTGAAAGAAAGGGGTCAGGCACAGTGGCTCACGCCTGTAATCCCAGCACTTTGGGAGACCAAGGCAGGTGGATCACGAGGTTGAGATCGAGACCATCCTGGCCAACACGGTGAAACCCCATCTCTACTAAAAATACAAAAATTAGCTGGGCGTGGTGATGTGCACCTGTAGTCCCAGCTACTTGAGAGGCTGAGGCAGGAGAATCGCTTGAACCCAGGAGGCAGAGGCTACAGTGAGCCAACATCACACCACTGTACTCCAGGATTTTCCAGTTGCTAATGATTGGCTTGGGATGGGGATCACCTTTAATTTAATATTAAAGTTTATTTGAATTGATTTCTAAAACAACTTAGAGCCATATGAAAGATAATAAATTTAAACAAAGAAGTAATCAAATTCTTAAAACACAGATTTAGAACAGCCAGATAACAATCGCTAAAAAGGGGAATTATAGTATCTACTGTAACAACTGCTAAAGAGAGGAATTAATTTATAATATCTATTGTAACAATCAAAGAGAGGAATTAATTTATAGTATCTATTGTCACTGTCATCCATTAAAACATTTCAGAAACACACATGAGGTCTGCCACCTACTTCTATTACTAAATGCTTCATACACTTGCCACTTTTGATTTTCATGTTTCTATTTTGGTATTTCTGACATCATAAGCTCAAATGATACAAAACAAAAAGGCAACTCAGTCACAGAATTTCATCTGCAAAGTATAATGTACATTTTTGCAGTGGGGAGCAAAAAAGTGGCCTTAAATTTGAAAGGATTTATAATCCAGCTATAATTAATTAGCCATATAAATGAATATTTAAGTAAAATCTCATGGAACGTAACAGTGTACATGATATGGACCAGTTGAGCTTGAAGATGGACTTTAAAAATATGAATCAACAATTTTAAGAAGATTTGACTTTTAGAGGTAACACTTGTTCTGAACTGATATCCTTGGGGGTTATTCAGATCAGGGATGATTCAGGGGTTAGCCAGATCTACAAAGACAACTGCAGACACAAACAAATTCCCAGAGCTTCTACCAGTCCAGCTTTGTGTTTCGGGGACCAATCCAGAAACAAACAGTCTACAGGGGTGGGCGTCAGAACTGCTCTTCACCAGATGGTTAACTTCCTGGAGTTCTACTCAGAGTTGGCTCCCAGCGTGATTCATCCTGATAGTGCTAAAAAATAGCCAAACTGCACAGATGCAAGACACTGTGCAAGTCCCCTGAAAGAGCTTCAGTTTTCTGCACAATGAAGATAAGGAGGGGTTTAATTTTATCACATTAAATAGTATTACCTGAGCTTCTTGACAGGCTGCTCTCCTTAGTAGGTTATCACTATCAAAGTAAGCAAAAGAGAATAATCATTAGCTTTAACAATAGATTATGATCCAAACAAAATTTGTGAGCTTTTTTACTTTTTAATATATGCACCTCTTCTCTAAAAATACCCTAGTGAAAGTGGGTGGGCAGATCACCTGAGGTCAAGAGTTCAAGACCAGCCCTGGCCAACATGGTGAAACCTCCTCTCTACTAAAACTACAAAAATTAGCCAGGTGTGGTGGTGGGCGCCTATAATCCCAGCTACTTGGGAGGCTGAGGCAGGAGAATCGCTTGAACCTGGGAGGTGGAGGTTGCGTTGAGCTGAGATCATGCCATTGCACTCCAGCCTGGGCGACAGAGTGAGACTCTGTCTGAAAAAACAAACAAACAAAATAACCTAATAACAAGTTATCGGCACATTTGAAAAATACATCCTCTGAATAAAAGTTTGTGTTAAATATTTCCATATTATGGTAACCAGAATCATGCCGCATCCCCCCAAAATTTCCACATCCGAATCCTCACAACTTGAGGGCATGTTACTTTACATGGCAAGAGGGATTTTACAGACCTGATTAAACTTAGGACCCTGACATGGGAGATTGTCCTGGATCATCCAGATGGGCCCAATCTAACCACAAAGGTCTCAAACCAGAAAGTTTCCCGGTTCTGATCAGAGGCAGATGCGATCATGGAAGAATGGTCAGAAAAATGCAACCTTGCCAGCTGTGATGCAAGAAGGCTGTGAAGAAAGTCGAGGAATGTGGTGGCCTCTAGAAGCTGGAAAAGCAAAAGGATTCTCCCCTAGGGCCTCCACAAGGAACATAGACCTTGCCACACTGTGTCTTAGCCCAGTGAGAGCTGCTTTGGGCTTCTAATTCACAGAATGCAAGACAAGAAATTTGTGGTGTGTTGAACCACTAAGTTTGTGGCAATTTGTTAAGGTAACAATAGAAAACTAATATACATATCCTCCATTTTTCTTACCCAGTGGAAATTAGGTCATTTGCACAAGTAAATTTGATGTTTACTTTCTTCTGCTACTGTTTTATCTAAATCACTTATTTTTTATGTCACCATCAGACACTAAAAGAGATCATAAATGGAGAATTTTGTCATAAGGCAAAATTTTGGCTTACAAAAATGAAAGCATTCTGTCAGAATATGATCACCTATTTAACATTAAGGTCTCTAAAATATGTTTCTACCATAAAAGCATTTTAAATGGCTCCAGTCACCTATGGGGCTCCAGAATCTTCATCTAAGAGCTTGTGCTAATGCACATTGCTGGCACTGCTAAGATAGTAACTTCAAATTGGTTAACAACAGTTAAGAAATCAAATACCCAGAGAAGATGAACAATAACCAATTTCTAGAAAAACTTGAAAAAAAATTATTTTGCTTATATCCTCTTTCTAGACTTTTTAAAATAACATTGAAAACTTTAAATTTTGCATTTTCACAGTAATTCAAATGGGATTTTGACATTTACAGTGAATGAAAAGGAATAAGCAAGCTTTACTTTTTGCCATAGTTGCTGTCAAAGGCTTCTGCTCCGTGATTCCATAACCAGGCTGCAGAACAACCCCTGAACTTCATAAAGCAGGTGGCTTCACTAAGGGAACACCACCCACAAGGAAGTATGGATGCTGTGAATCTGAAATCTCAAACCTAAGAACCAACAGGGCGCAATGGCTCAGGCCTGTAATCTTAGCACTTTGGGAGGCCAAGGTGGGCGCATCACTTGAGGTCAGGAGTTCGTGACCAGCCTGGCCAACATGGTGAGATCCCATCTCTACTAAAAATACAAAAATTAGACAGGCGTGCTGGTGCAGGCCTGTAATCCCAGCTACTCGGGAGGCTGAGGCAGGAGAATCGCTTGAACCTGGGAGGCTGAGGCTGCAGTGAGTGGAGATCGTACCATGGCACTCCAGCCTGGGCTACAGAGAGAGATTCTGTCTCAAAAAACAAACAAACAAAAACCTAAGAACCATGTTTTACTGAAATGATAAATGACATCAGTACCCCAAAAGCTGATGTTGTTCAATAACAAAGATTTTGAGGAACCTCACCCCTTGTGAAATCCAGCACAAGTCAGCCCAGTCCCCATTGGCTTAAGTGACTCTGCTCCCCTAAGCCCAGGTGGCAAAGGGCATTGTGCAACCTTCTCTCCCTCCGCACCCAGTATTCACAAATATTCATGTTTTTTTAATGACTCCCCACAGGAAATAACACATATTCATGTTTCCCTTTCTTCTTGTGTCCCTCCCCATCAAATGCTCTCACTGAATCATTCTAACATCAGTAACGACAACAAAAATACACTACAAGATGAGGTAAATTCAGGGTACAAACTAGCAAAATTCTTGAAAATAATTAACATGTCACTAACTCCTTACAGCTTACTGGATAATTTGCATTTACGACCTTATATACAATGAAGAGGTAAAACACTGAACCCACAGTAACCTCTGGATAACAAAATAATAAGAGGTTCCTCATAGTAACCTGGGCATTGTCACTGACCCTCCCCCTGGACTGTGCTGACCCCTAGTTCAACTTGCACAGGGCCCTAGGAAGGCAGCGTCTAGCCTCTCCGGACTGTGCTCCCCCCGGCCCCTGCTTTCAATGCTTTCCTTTAGTAGACTAATTACCTTGTACCTCCAATCTCTCCTACAAACTCAGCCTGTGGATTTTTCTGCACAAGCCCTCTATGCTTCTGTAAAAGCTGCAATCCCATCTCTATATCCTGCCCATTTCCAGGCTCCTCCTCTACCACGAAGGACAGGTCTCCGAAAGGCAACAGGCTCCTCTGGGTCATTAGTAAAGAACACCACCCTTGCCACAGCTCAGCCACACTGATTTCCATGGACCTACCTGAAAAGACAATAGCCCCGAATATGCACAAGAATATGGGGTAGCACCTTAGATCATTTTTTTCCCTAAGTTCTTTGTTGCTAGAAATAAAATTCTGATCATTAGCTTGTGATTAAATATATTATTAAAGATTTCAGCTCTTCTGAGTTTATTAATTCTGATTAATTTATCCGAATGCTATTCAAAATCAAAAGATTTTGTGATTGTTAATTCCCTGAATTTAATGTGCCAAATGGAATATCCTGTCAATGCCACCTGTGAGAGAGCCAGAATATGTACCAATTTTGATATTACAAAAGAAAATCTCATTATAATCACACTTAACTTTGAGCCAGGCACGGTGGCTCACGCCTATAATCCCAGCACTGTGGGATGCTGAGGTGGGTGGATCACCTGAGGTCGGGAGTTCGAGACCAGCTTGACCAACATGGTGATACCCTGTCTCTACTAAAAATACAAAATTATCCAGGCGTGGTGGCACATGCCTATAATTCCAGCTACTTGGGAGGCTAAGGCAGGAGAATCGCTTGAAGCCAGGAGGCAGAGGTTGCAATGAGCCGAGATCGTGCCATTGAACTCCAGCCTGGGCAACAAGAGTGAAACTGTCTCAAAAAACAATTCATACTTAACTTTGTTTAATATCAAAAATGGTGTTAACCATCTTGATCTTGCTATCTGAACCTGACTATTCCTAAAAATCAAACACATCCTCAAAGAAAAAAGATTTCTCCCATTGAGATAGTCTGATGATCTATAGCAAGCTCTGAAAACTATCTCAACAAAGAAATTCCAAAAATGTTTCAGTAATGTCAGCATTGTCAGAATAAAAGACAAAATGTAAAATTCATAGAGCAACTACCTTGCACCAAGTACTATGGCAGTTGTTTTCATAAACCTTTAATCTTTGTAACAACCTTGCAAGGTAGGCATTATTAGGTAACAGAAAATATTCTCATTTTACAGATCAGGAAGCCAAGACTCAGAGAAGGAAAATGACGTGCCCAAAACCACAGAGTTACTAAGTGGTAGTGTCAGAGGCGTTTGAACCAGAGTGACTCCATCTTGAGTAGGGGTTGTGTAAAAAGAGGCTGAGACCTACTGGGCTGCATTTCTAGGACTTTGGGCATTCTAGTCACAGGATGAGATAGGAGGGTGGCATACAATACAGCTCATAAAGACCTTGTTGATAAAATAGCCTGCAGTAAAGACACGGACCAAAATCCACCAAAACCAAGATGGTGATGAGAGTGACCTCTGGTGTCCTCACTGCTCATTATATGTTCATTAGAATACATTAGCATGCTAAAAGACACTCCTACCAGCACCATGACAGTTTACAAATGCCATGGCAACATCTGGAAGTTACGCTATATGGTCTAAAAAGGGGAGGAACCCTCAGTTCTGGGAATTGCCTATCCTTTTCTGAAAAAACTCATGAATAATCCACCCCCTGTATAGCATATAAGCAAGAAGTAACAAGTACAAGCACCTGAGTGGTCCATGCTGCTGCTCTGCCTATGGAGTAGTCATCCTTTTATTCTTCTACTTTCTTTTTTTTTTTTCCCTCGAGGCAAAGTATCGCTCTGTCCCCAGGCTGGAGTGCAGTGGTGCTGTCTCGGCTCACTGAAACCTCCGTCTCTCAGGTTCAGGTGATTCTCCTGCATCAGCCTCCCGAGTAGCTGGGATTACAGGTACACGCCACCACACCCAGCTAATTTTTATATTGGTTTCACCATGTTGGCCAGGCCAGTCTTGAACTGAACTCCTGACCTCGTGATCCACCTGCCTTGGCCTCCCAAAGTGCTGGGATTACAGGTGAGTCACTGTGCCTGGCCTACTATCTTAATAAACTTGCTTTCACTTTACTCTATGGAGTCGCCATGAATTCTTTCTTGTGCAAGATCTAAGAACCCTCTCTTAGGGTCTGGATCAGGACCCCTTTCTGCTAACAGCAGAGTCGGAATTCAGACCCATGCCAGGTTGTCCCTAAGCAGATGCTTTTTCTTCTAAACTTCAGACAATACTCAATGGGCAATTACTCATTTAGTTGTATGTTTTATAGCACATTTTTTAAATTGCATAGTCTCATCTAATATAAATTTTTCAATTTATATTCACATAATGTTTTTTAAAAGATCAGGTACAATAATGCTTCTGAAGGTAGTTGTTGAAACAAACTCATTTAACACAAAGTGCTGCCTATGGCACACAAATAGATTTGGTCCTGCCCTGAAGAAGCTTAGGATCAAGTGGCAAAGAAGAACAGCTCTTGGTAAATATTGGTGGCATAGTAAAACGTGTTTCTTGATAAATAATATGCCAGGCACTGTGCTGGGTGTCTTGGACTGCTTGTGAATAAGCCCAACATTCCCTGTCCTAGTGAAGTTTATAGTTTAGTAGGGAACAATGACAATTCACCAGGCAATTATGATGCAATTTCACTTTTAGGTAATCCATAAACGGGGCAAATAATGGGGGCATCTTAACCTAGTTTTGACAGAATTAGAGGCTTTTTACAGGATATGACATTGAAGCCGAGATCTAGGGGAAAAATAAAAAGTAGCCAGGCAAAAATAGGGAGTAGAATCTAGGCAAGAGAAATAGCATGTCAAAGCCTGCAAGTGCTAGAACGTGGCCAATTTAGGAAAGAGAAAGTAGTTCAGGACAGCTGGAGGCCACACGCCATGGGAGAAGCCAGGTAAAGGCCAGGTCACCATGGACATTTTCAGCTATTTAAGTAATCTGGATTTCTCCTAAGGGCCATAAGGAGTCATTAATGGGTTTTAAGAGAATGGATGTGACCAGGTTTACATTCTGGAGGGATTACTTCTGGCTGCAGTGTGTGAAGAAGGCATTGGTCAGACGTAAGACTGAATCTAGTGAAACCTCAGAGGCTCCCTCAGTGATAGTCGGTGATGATGACTGGAACTAGGATTGTGCCAGAGGGGACACAGAGAAGAGGACAGATTCAGCAGATATTCAGGAGGTAAACTTGAGGGATGGCTGGCGGGAATTAAAGAAAAGATGAGGGGTCAAAGATAGCGCCCACATCCTGCATTAAGCAATTGGTAGAAGGCAGTACCATTCACAGAGATGGAATGAAGTAGAAAAGTGCAGGTGAGAGGGAGAAAACTTAGCTTAGTTCTGGGTCTGTCTATCCGAGATGGGGTGAGAACCCAGGTGGAGGTGTCTAGGTGACGGTTGGAAATGCAGGTCTTAAGTTCTGTATAGCAATCTTAGCTACATGCTAATAGAAGGAATGAGACAGGACATGATGATCTATATGAGTAGGGTGAAAAGTAGGAGGAAGAGATACCCTGATCATGGACAGTTGACAGAGAACACCAAATGAATCCCAAAATCACCCTGTACTTCATTTGAAAGTCAAAGGAAAAATCAGATAGATAACTAAGGAAAAAGTTTTCCTTATCTTCCACCAGTCCCCCTTGATGCTGCTTCTGCTCTTGGCAAACTGCATGTTAAGAGACACAACAAACTACATCTTCAAGGATTTGATCATTTTATCCCTTCCTTTTTAAAAAAAGCCAAGCACAATACAACCCACCACACAAAAACTGCTTTACTTATCTTCCTTCCTAGATTATAAACTTCTTGAAATCATGGATAATTCACCATTTTCTCATCCACAGCCCACAGCACACTCTCGTAGATACAGGGTACTTGGTAAATACTTATTTAATAAATAAGTGGCAAATGTTTGAACAGGAGAGATTGACTCACTGTGCTCAAACAGGCATGCTTTGTCCTGCAGGAGAAACTGAAGGTTATTCTTCGTATGAGGATTTGGCATTCTGAAAGCACAGATGAGTGGGGATGGTTCTCCAGTGTGATGATCACCAAAGGGCAAGGGTAAGAGTCATTATGGTGTAGTAAAGCATGAAAAACCAAAAAATTCAAAGCGCACAAAAACGTTACCAGATCAAGAAGCTCCCAGGGTGTGTGGGTGTGCAGAGTGTAATGGAAGGAGTACCCTCTAAAGAGGCTAAGCGGAGAGTTCCTTTTGACACACCAAGAAGCACCACAAGAACTGGTCCTGTAGCTAGAAGAACTCTGAGTGTGGTCATCAGAAAATTCCAGATTACTAATGAGTCAAGAATCTGAATGTGAACCGAAGACCTCATTTCCAAGCCAACCAAGACACTATATAAATTCTAAGCCTATGTTTTTTCCACTACACCACGCTGTCTTCTGAGAACTGAAGTTAAATACAATTTAAAAGAGGTGCTACAAAACGTAGTCATATCAAAAAGGGTCCTGCAGATCTGCTCAGTATTAAAATGCAGGTTCTTTGACAGAAAGAAATTAGAAGGTTCCGGATTAGAAAACGAAAAAAAAATCTGCTGATGTCACTCAGCCTGAGGCTTGAAAAGAATAAGAACATGCCTGCTACTATAGGTAATGGGATGCTCTCAACTTATTCCAAGCCATAAATATTTTATTTATTACTTTAGGACTGCAAAATACGATAAGTTGTTATTCCAATAGCAACTTTACATGGAGAGAAAAACCACATCGATCCACCCTATTTCCCAGAAAGAATATTTCCCACTACAGTCTAGAGGCAAATTGTACAGCAATTTCTACCACCAGCTTTTCCCTTGGTGCATGCAAACACAGTCTTTGCTTTAAACAAAATAGATTTCAAGTTTAGATGTTTATAACAATCACTTCAAGTTATCCAGGCTTCCTAGATTAATCATGATATTGCCAGTGGCTGTGCCCATGGTTGCCCATGGAGCAATAGGAATGAAAGAAATGGAAGTAAAGACAAAAATGAATCTTAAAAGTGCGTGCAGAAGGAGACAGCTTTTCTAAACTATACATGGCATAGCCCTCCCCATATCCCGGACTCCCTACCCAAACAGATAATGGCTGCACTGAACCTTTGTCATATATGGGAAAATAGTGACCAGCCCTGCCTTTCTGACAGAAAGACAGCTGATCAAGCAGGAGGAAATGCATCTTGCTAAGGAAGAATGCTTGATCTTTTGGGCCAACAGAATCTCCATTTGGATAGAAGGTACTCAGTGTAATAGGTCAGAAAACCAAGGGAACAATGAAAATGTTAATGATTTTTAAAAGGATTTTAGGGCCTACCGGTCTGGTCTTCCCCATTTAACCAAAGAAGGTTATCTCTTGTTCTCCAAACCGCACTATCATGTACTACCTGCTACCAAAGAAACATCTCTCCCAAGCCCAATGCAACAAAGAAGTTTCCTAATGTAACGAAAGCATAAAGGAAGAAATCCTATTGATAACCATGTATTAAGTAGTGACTGTCTTCATTTCAATGTCCCTTAGAGTGCTTAGAAGATGTCAGTGAAAATAAGGGCCACAGAGGCAATCACATTAAAATTTCAACATCTGCATTGCTGATGGTGAAGTTTAGCAAAAGAAAAACAGCTAAAAATTCTACTATCAAATGCAAAGGACAAATGTACAGCACTGCCTCCTATACTAGTAAAAAGTATACCAACTTGCGTTCAGGAATTTTTAGGTCAAATGTGTGAACCCAAAATATCTGATACAGGTCTCAGTCAATTTGTTTATTTTGCCAAGGTTAAGGACACAGCCATGACACAGCTTCAAGAGGTCCTGAGGACTTATGCCCCAAATGGTCGGGGTACAGCTTGCCTTTATACATTTTAGGGAGACATAATAACAGCAATCAATACATTTAAGATCTACACTGAGTGTCAGGCCTCTGAGTCCAAGCTAAGCCATTGTATCCCCTGTGACCTGCATGTATAAATACATCCAGATGCCCCGAAGCAAGTGAAGAATCACAAAAGAAGTGAAAATGGCCAGTCCCTGCCTTAAATGATGACATTCCACCACAAAAGAAGTGAAAATAGCTGGTCCCTGACTTAACTGATGACATTACCTTGTGAAATTCCTTCTCCTGGCTCATCCTGGCTCAAAAGCTCCCCCACTGAGCACCTTGTGTCCCCCGCTCCTGCCCGCCAGAGAACAACGCCCTTTGACTGTAATTTTCCACTACCCACCCCTATCTCCCTTCGCTGACTCTCTTTTCAGACTCAGCCCACCTGCACCCAGGTGATTAAAAAGCTTTATTGCTCACACAAAGCCTGTTTGGTGGTCTCTTCACATGTGAAATTTGATGCCGTGACTCAGATGGGGGGGGGGGGACCTCCCTTGGGAGATCCCGTCCTCCTGCTCTTTGCTCCGTGAGAAAGATCCACTTACGACCTCGGGTCCTCGGACCAACCAGCCCAAGGAACATCTCACCAATTTTAAATCAGGTAAGCGGCCTCTTTTTATTCTCTTCTCCAACTTCTCTCACTGTCCCTCAACCTCTTTCTCCTTTCAATCTTGGAGCCATCTTTCAATCTCTCCCTTCTCTTAATTTCATTTCCTTTCCTTTTCTGGCAGAGACAGGAGACGTGTTTTATCCGTGAACCCAAAACTCCGTCACCGGTCACGGACTCGGGAAGACAGTCTTCCCTTGGTTTTTAATCATATGGGGACGCCTGCTTGATTATTCACCCATGTTTCAGAGGTGTCTGATCACGCGGGGACGCCTACCTTCGTCCTTCACCCTTAGCGGCAAGTACTGCTTTTCTGGGGGGCAAGCACTCCCCACCCCTTCTCTCCATGTCTCCACCCTCTTTTCTCTGGACTTGCCTCCTTCACTATCGGCAAACTTCCACCCTCCATTCCTCCTTCTTCTCCCTTAGCCTGTGTTCTCAAGAACTTAAAACGTCTTCAACTCACACCTGACCTAAAATCTAAACGCCTTATTTTCTTCCGCAGTGCCGCCTGACCCCAATACAAACTCGACAATCGTTCCAAATAGCCAGAAAACGGCACTTTCGATTTCTCCATCCCACAAGATCTAGATAATTCTTGTCGTAAAACAGGCAAACGATCTGAGGTGCCTGATGTCCAGGCATTCTTTTACACATGGGTCCCTCCCTAGTCTCTGTTCCCAATGCAATTCGTCCCAAATCTTCCTTCCTTCCCTCCCACCTGTCCCCTCAGTCCCAACCCCAAGTGTTGCTGAGTCTTTCCAATCTTCCTTTTCTACAGACCCATCTGACCTCTCCCCTCCTCCCCAGGCTGCTCCTCACCAGGCCGAGCCAGGTCCCAATTCTTCCTCAGCGTCCGCTCCCCCACCCTGTAATCTTTCTATCACCTCCCCTCCTCACACCTGGTCTGGCTTACAGTTTCGTTCCACGACTAGCCCTCCCCCACCTGCCCAGCAATTTCCTCTTAAAAAGGTGGCTGGAGCTAAAGGCATAGTAAAGGTTAATGCTTCTTTTTATTTATCCAACCTCTCCCAAATCAGTTAGCATTTAGACTCTTTTTCATCCAATATAAAAAACCCAGCCCAGTTAATGGCCCATTTGGCAACAACCCTTAGACGCTTTACAGCCCTAGACCCTGAAAGGTCAGAAGGCTGTCTTATTCTCAATACACATTTTATTACCCAATCCGCTCCCGACATTAAATAAAACTCCAAAAATTAAATTCCAGCCCTCAAACCCCACAACAGGACTTAATTAACCTCACCTTCAAGGTGTACAATAATAGAGTAGAGGCAGCCAAGTAGCAACGTATTTCTGAATTGCAATTCCTTGCCTCCACTGTGAGAGAAACCCCAGCCACATCTCCAGCACACAAGAACTTCCAAATGCCTAAACCGCAGCAACCAGGCATTCCTCAGGGACCGCCTCCCCCAGGAACTTGCTTCAAGTGCCGGAAATCTGGCCACTGGGCCAATGAATGCCCACAGCCTGGGATTCCTCCTAAGCCGTGTCCCATCTGTGCGGGACACCACTGGAAATTGGACTGTCCAACTGGCCCAAGGCTCTGAATGACTCCTTCCTAGATCCTCTCAACTTAGTGGCTGAAGACTGACACTGCCCAATCGCCTCGGAAGCCTCCTAGACCATCACAGATGCTTCGGATAACTCTTCTAGTGGAGGGTAAGTCTGTCTCCTTCTTAATCAATACAGAGGCTAACCACTTCACATTACCCTCTTTTCAAGGGCGTGTTTCCCTTGCCCCCATAACTGTTGTGAGTATTGATGGCCAAGCTTCAAAACCCCTTAAAACTCCCCAACTTGGTGCCAACTTGGACATCATTCTTTTATGCACTCTTTTTAGTTATCCCCACCTGCCCAGTTCCCTTATTAGGTGTAGGCATTTTAACTAAATTATCTGCCTCCCTGACTATTCCTAGGCTACAGCCACACCTCACTGCCACCCTTTTCCCCAGTTCAAAGCCTCCTTCACATCCTACTCTTGTATCTCCCCACCTTAATCTACAAGTATAGGACACCTCCACTCCCTCCTTGGCGACTGATCATGCACCCCTTCCCATCCCATTAAAACCTAATCACCCTTACCCTGCTCAATGCCAATATCCCATCTCGCAGCACGCGTTAAAAGGATTAAAGCCTGTTACCACTTGCCTGTTACAGCATGGCCTTTTAAAGCCTATAAACTCATCCTGAGTCACCTGTTCTGTAACTGCCCTTCCCGCCAAACTACTCACCCACCACTCTGGCTGGTACCCCTGGTCTCTTTAAAATAGCAGATGGAAATTAGCTTAGACGGTGCGGTCCAACCCTAGACAACAGGGGAACAACACAGCAGTAGGGGCTACCTGTGTCAGGAATAAGAACCCCTTCTCCTCCATTGTTCAGGTGTGCTCTCACCATTGCTCCATCCGCGAATCACACCCTTTTATAGAAGTAAAAATTGCCTTGCTGAGAAAATTAAATTTATATTCCAATGCTATTTCTTTGGTGGCACCGAAAATTTATTTATAATATTTTTGGTTTACAAATGGCTCCTCTGAATTTCTTTAGTTAGTGGTATATTTAACAAGGCAAGGATAAACATTTAATATAAATACAAAGCAAGTCAAGAGAATTTTTGTTCCAAGAAGTGGGGAGGCATTAAGGAAAGAAGGGAGAAGTCAAGTTCATAGTTAGCAAGTTCATTGTTCAATTCAGCATTTAAATTGACAAAATACCTATTCCAAGGAATGAGGAATGAACCAACACAGGGCTGCAGCATCTTGTGTCTCAGTAAAGTCAATCCTCCCAGCAGCCTTTTGCCAAAACATGTTTTACCTCATTACATGAGATTGTGATTCACCCCAGAGATATGAATTTGCCCACTGTTTAACCATGGCTTCCAAATATTTACAGCAATTTTCAGGTCTAAAATCCCTGTTTTGACTATTGTTATTTTTATTTTTTGTGAAAGTCTGAAAGCCCTACAAACAGCCAGGCCAAAAAAAAAAAAAAAAAAAAAAAAGCCTTTGTAAAAGGCATCTAAGCCCAATTTCCATTTCCTGGAAATCTAAATTTTTCAGATTGGAAGAGTCCTTAGAAATTATCTAGTCCAATGCTTGTCAACCTCTCTGCACACCCTGAAACCCCTGAAACAAATATATGACAATATCCCATTAGTAACAAAGTTCAATACAGCAATGATTCTCATTTGGGCACACACACAGAGCACATGTAATTCTATAAGCTCAGGTCTCTAAGTGCCAAGTGATTCTGGTATGTTCACTTCAGCAGGATACTGTCATTTCCTTAGAGCTCCCAGAAAATAACTAATTGACCTAGTCTGTAAAAGCATCTGGCCTGGTGATTTGCCCACTGAGACAGAAGTTACTAAAAGGCTTAGCCCTAGAACTGAAGTCTCCCCCTTCTCAACATGACATTTTCCCCAATACTCTGCTTTTCTTCTGTTCTCTACAGACATTCTCAAATGACAAAAATGCAATCAAGAAACCTCTGTCCACTGTTTCGCCATATGTACTGGCAAATGCCACATTTACAGTCACCTCAATTTATGATTTATCACTATAGTGATTACTACTATTATTCTTTCCTTCTAGTGGGTTTAGGAAAAAGCCCAGCTAAACCTAACCCCACTTGAATTCATTAATTCAAGAACACTTAGTAGCCAAAGACTCCACCTCTGCCCTGCATGGGAAGGCCTCACCTAAAATAACAGCTAAAGGCTCCAGTGAAGCTCCAGTTTGGTACCTATTCTTTCTCACTCCCTGAAATACAGTATAGAAATCCCAAAACCACATCTTTCCTTCTTATCAAATCCCAACCACTGTACTCTACACTTCTATGCACTCAGGTGGAACAAGCTACTACTTGTGAATACTTCAAGTACCTTCTAATTTCTTGGATTTTCTCCACACAGTTTGTTCCCTCTCCAGTTCGGGATGGGAAATGACTTAATGAAAAATGGCATCACCTGGAGGCTTCTCTCACATAACTAAGCTAATCATTTTGGTCTGTTGTGTAGAATTTTTCATTAACCAGAGGATGGTTCTGCAGTTTATCCCCTCATTCTATTGACCAAGAGAAATGGAAGTGGAGGAAGCCTGTCTTCATAGTTCACTTTTTCTCCTGTTAGAACATGAAATTTTTCTATTTTCACTTTCTTATCCTAGCCTCGGGTCTCCATAAGATATCAATTTCTGTTCCTAATATTCACAGGAGCCCACGTTAGTCAGCTGAGTTCCGTGGGCACTGGGGGAAAAGTTCTGCCTCTGACTGGCTGCTATGTTTATGCTGAAGTCCAGACTGTACCACCATTAGGCAGAGCTCTGGCTACCACTAATGGGCATCCTTCTCTGAGCTTCTACCACCAGCCATTTTTTCAAGGATTTCTACCCCTAATTCTCATAAGCACTGACATTCTTTCACAGTCCAGTCACTTCTTCCATTTTTCTACTCTTTTTTTCATTTATTTGCTTCCATCCAACATTCCAATTTAAATACTTTATGTCATATACTGATCTTCCATATACTGCATAACATCATCTTTACTAGGCAACCAAATTACTAGTTCTTTCTGTGCCATCGGCCATTATATATTTGCATATACAATTATAAACAAATATATATATTGAGACTCAATTTCATACAAGGTACTCAAATCTATTTACATTAAAAAAAAGGAGAGAAAACAGACTGCATGGAGATCTTGACAGCTACTTCAGAAGAAAGAATAGGATGAGAGAGTCCCTGTGTCCCTATGTCCCTCTGCCTCACAAGTTGTTCTCTATAAATAGCGTGCATGAAATGATATTTACTTTGGGTTCCGGGATACATGACAGATCTGGACAATGTCCGGCCTATAAACACATAAAGTTAGCAGCTACTACTGTCAGTCTTTTTGCTGTTCTGGGATATGAAATGTTTGAGATGTCAGTTACTACCTACAGAGGGGCTAGTTTTAGCATCAGCTGGATTATTCTCTCTGTAATGCTTGGAACATCTAAAACCACTGATATAAAACTCCCTTAAAAGTATGTGAAATCAACAAAACAGAATATAAATTACATATACTGGCTGCCCATCTCAGCCCACCACTCCCAAGACAGGAGGAAGCAAAATAAATATATAGATTTTTTTTTTTAAAGAAGAAATCTGTTTTCTGGATAATCTAACAAAAGAGTTGAAAGAAAGGAAATATAATTAAACTTCATTGTACTTAAAATAAAAATTTAAAAAGGTTCCCCTATTCCCTATCAAATCTGGGCTGACAGGCATGTTATTTAATTGCCCATAAATGAGCTTCCTTAAATAGCACCCATTAATACCCCAATTTCAGTATCAGCCTGTGCACAGAGAGAAAAAGATAAACTTTGAAATGGCTAAAAAGCAAAACAAACTGCCTTCTTAAAATGTCAGCAGAATCTGAAATGATGAAAGGCCATGAGGGGGAACAAAACCTTCCTACCTTCAGCTGTGGATGAAGCAGCCAGGCCCCAGACCATTGACTGCAAAGTCAGAGTCTAATCTGAACTGATGTCAAGGTAAGACATCTGCTTTGTCAGAAACACCAGAGACACTGAAAAATGGAGCACAAACCATTATTGAAACCATAATCTGCACCAAAAACAAATCTATGAGTCTAGTCAAGGGGGGCTCATGCATAATTTACCCCTGGCATCCAACACATTTCCCCCCTGGATAGCCTGCCAGGGTCTCAAACTCAATGTATCTAAAACAGAATATAATATCTCCTCCTTAAACCAATTCTCTGGCAACTTTCTTATTTCTATATCACCAATTATCCTAGTCTTGAAGCCAAAAAAAATCATTTCTACTGCCTTCCTCTCCTTCAATCACATGCCCAGTCAACTACCTAGTAATAATAACAACTAGCATCTTTTTAGGGCTAACTGTAAGCTGAGCACAGTACCAGGCACTTGACATACCTATTTACTCCTTGCAACTAACCTGCCAAACAGGTGTAATTATTCCCATTACGCTTATAAGGAAACTGAGGTTCAGAGGTTCAGGTGGTAAAGTAACTTGATAAAGGCCACATAGCTAGTAAGCAGCAAAACCCAAACCAGAGACACCCCCTGTCTTTGGCACCCATGCTCATGTATTATTCACACTATCACAATCTTATATCCACCCATAAGTTCTTCTATCCCTAATGCCATCGCTCTGGTTTAGGCCTTTATTACTTTTTGTGTAAACGTTCAGACTTTTTTCCTTCAAATGTATCCTGCACAGGTGTGCTGCATTAAACTTCTTGACTGCTACCTTGCTCATGACATTCTCTTCCCCTTAAAAATGTTCACTGTTCCCCAAATAGTACAGACTTCCTATATCCAAAGCCTTCCATCAACTGGATTTTCCCCCATCCTCCTGAAAACATGCAACTTTACAGTCAAGTCTAATTCTTTGCCACTCTCCAAAAATATGGAGTGAATTCCCATTTTCTGCTTATAATTAAGTAATTAATATCACCTAGAACACTGTCCAACTCATTCTGCAGGGCTCAACTCAAATGGTATCTTTGTAAAGATGCTTTCTCTGAGAGGAGGGAAACGACTAAAGAAGAAGAAAAGAAGTGTTATTTCTGTTTGAAAGCTTTCTTTTTGTCAGGCATTGTTCTAAAAAAAATCTGCATGACCAGTGAAATGGGTACAACTATTATCTCCAGTTTACAGATAGGGACTTGAAGCATAGAGCAGTTAAGTAACTATCCAGGGTCGCTTTGCTATATTGGGCTCTAGAGGCCCCTTTCTTAACCATTTTACTCTAGTGAACTCTAAGAAGTGATCCTTCTTAACTTTCATGGATGGGTCAAGCTCATCACATCAGAATCTACTGATCAATCTTAGTATCACCAAAAACAGGACGCCTAGACAATACATGCCTCTTAAAGTTATACAAGTAAGCAATTCACCACAGGCCTATAAGCATCCTTGCCAAATAAACTGCACTGGAATCTAATTATGGCTCCCCTCAGTGCTTCTCAAACTTTAATGAGCAAACACATCATCTAGGGATCTGGTTAAAAAGCAGATTCTGACTCAGTGGGTCAGGATGGGGCCTAAGAGTTTGTATTTCTAAGAAGCTCCCAGGAGATGCTTATGCTGCGGGACCACACTGTGAATAGCAAAGCTCCAGAATGTGGATCTAATCACCAGCTGACAAGACACAGGAAGGATAGAGGAACAAATTAAGCAACTCATGGCTGGGGCTAGAACACAGTGATGAGGCACTTGCCTCAAGGGCAAAATTTAAGGGTGTGCCAAAAAATACAGTAATGGAGATAAATATTTTAATATGTATTTTCCAAAATCAAAATGAATGCAAAAAAATTATAATGAATATAGTAACACAATTTTAAATAAAGTCAGGGCCAATATCACTGGTTTTTCTTCTTGCCTCAGGCTCCCATATGGCTCTGCATAGCTACGCAGAAGCTATCTGCCCAGTTGAGGGTATGAAATATTCTACAGGGCAAATGTAGACCTAGTTTCTAAAACATGTAAATATTATCAAAAGAAGGGGAATTGTAGTTTAAGAGACTTAAGAGACAGAAACTCATTTTGATATTCATTTGAACAAAAAGCACTGTAAAACAGACAATGTGGAGACAATAAGAAAAACAGAAACAGATTGAATATTAGATAATATAAAAGAATTATTTTTTTTTTCAAGTTCATGATAATCATAACGACACTGTGATTTTTTTTAAAGTCCTTACCTACTGGAGTAAGGTATTGCAGTATTTATGGGTAAAATGATATAATATCTGGGTTTACTTTAAACTAGTCCAGTAAAAAAAAAAAAAAAAAGTAGAGGACATAGATGAAACAAAATTAGTGAAATGTTGATATCTGCTATAGCTGAGTAATGTTACTTAGAGATTCATTATACTATTCTCTAATTTTTATATGCTTAAGATGTTCATAATAAAAAGTTTTTTAAATCTTTTTTTTCCTTTAGGCACCCTTAACATTTACTTTGTACCCCTCAAACAGAACATAGCACATAGTTGTGCCTTATATATCTCTAATAAAAATAGGTACTTTTTTTATTTTTTATTTTTATTTTTTTTGAGATAGGGTCTCACTCGGTCATCTAGGCTGGAGTGCAATGGTGCGATCTTGGTTCAATGCAACCTCCACCTCCTGGGTTCAAGCGATTCTGCTGCCTCAGCCTCCCAAGTAGCTGGAATTACAGGTGCCCACCACCATGCCCAGCTAATTTGCTATATTTTTTGTAAGGACATGGCTTCATTATGTTGGCCAGACTGGTCTCGAACTCCTGACCTCGTGATCCGCCTGCCTCAGCCTCCCAAAGTGTTGGGATTACAGGCGTGAGCCACCACTCCTGGCCTAAAATAGGTACTATTTTTAATATGTGCCAGGAGCAGTGATTAGTGTCACAATAATATTGTGACATATTGCACAGGTAAATAAAAGTGAAGTTTAACAGGCTAAATAACTTGCCCAATGTCACACATCCAGAAAGTGGCAAAGGCAAGACTTAAACCCAGACCCCACTGGCTCAGAAGCTCTCACTCTGAAGCACTATGGTATAACAATTTCTCTTATACCAAATGGATTGTATGATAGAAGGTAATCTCAGTTTACAGTTCTTCATCTCTCTCACAGTCCTAAGACACAGTGGCTATTTTGAGAGGTTAGGATCAGGACTATCTGGCTTTGTATGATGGCTCTGATACCAGCTGTGTGACCTTGAGCAAATTACTTCATCTTGCTGCCCCTAACTTTCTTCATCTATATAGGGCTATTAATCTCACATGAGTCTGAGATTAATAATCATCTCACAGAGTTATAAGGAAGATGAAATGAGTTAATAAAGTGCTCAGAATTGTGCTGGGCACATGGCAATTACTGATTAAGTATTAGCTATTATTATCATTATTATTATTATTATTATTTTATTTTTGAGACGGAGTCCTGCTCTGTTGCCCAGGCTGGAGTGCAGTGGCATGATCTCGGCTTACTGCAGCCTCCACCTCCCGGGTTCAAGCAATTCTCCTGCCTCAACTTCCTGAGTAGCTGGGACTACAGGTGCACACCACTACACCCAGCTAATTTTCATATTCTCAGTAGAGACAGGGTTTCACCATGTTGGCCAGGATGGTCTTGATCTCCTGACCTCGTGATCTGCCTGCCTCGGCCTCCCAAAGTGCTGGGATTACAGGTGTGAGCCACCATTATTAGTAGTACGTTCTCAATAAAATAGAATGACACTGAACACACCCCTCAGGCAAACTCATAATCATTTATTTTTACTACTTCTAAGAAACTGTTTTTGACCATAGAACTTGAAAGGTGGCTTGTACCAATGCTAAGAAAAGCCAATATACAGTAATCAAAATTAATTTTCCTATGTTTGGAGAAAGAAAGCTCCGATATTAATTAAAACCCTTAAACACAAGGACCAGGACCATTGCTACAGTAACACACTTGCTTTGCAAGCTTAATGTCAAGGAATTTATGGTATCTGTGGGATTTTAAAATCTCCAGGAAGGTACTAGGATCCTAAGCTGAGAAGCTAGATGCTCCATAGAAATAAATAGGAAGTGCCGGGCATGGTGGCTCACGCCTGTAATCCCAGCACTTTGGGAGGCAGAGGAGGGTGGATCACTTGAGGTTAGGAGTTTAAGACCAGCCTGGCCAACATGGTGAAACCCCCTCTCTACTAAAAATACAAAAAAAATTTAGTCGGACATGGTGGCACGCACATGTAGTCCCAGGTACTAGGGAGGCTGAAGCAGAAGAATTGCTTGAACCTGGGAGGTGGAGGCTGCAGTGAGCCAAGATCACGCCAAGATCACACCATTGCACTCTAGCCTGGAAGACAGAGTGAGACTCTGTCTCAAAAAAAAAAAAAAGAAAGAAATGGGATGCCCCTGGGTCACAGGCCAAGGTGGGTAGCAGAACTGGTGTCAGAAGCACTAAGCCAAAGGAGTAAACTGAGAACCATGTGCCAGAACTAAGCAGGAGCTAAGCTATCATTAACTGCTCAGCCACAGGAGTTAGTTGGGGAGTTGTGCCAAAGCCAAAATGATGGGGAGACAGACCAGAGCTGGTAAGAGCGAGGACAAGGTCCACAGTGATACAGGAACAATCTGAGCCCAAATCAGATGGAAAAGGCTTCTGATATGGCTTGCTGCTTTTAACCACGTATGGCAGGCCTCTTTTGTAGTTATGTTGGGTCAGTCTTAAAACTGTACTTTTCCAAGCTGTCTTGTTACATGTGAAAGGCGAAATAAATAAAAGGCTCAGACCTTAGACTGCCTGGCAGATCCACATCTCCCTTCCCACTGGCGGTCTCTGAAGTCCCTCACAACCCAGTCACCAGCGGCACCTGGTTTTAACTTCCACAGTGCTGAGTATGTATTATATCAAGTTTACTCACAATTACTAGCATTTATTGAACCCTTAAATCTAGCAGATAGGATGCTAACAGCTTTCCAGTTATATCAGTTAATCAATCCTTCAGTGATCCAATGAGATATTGTTATTATCCCCATTGTACAGATGAAGAACCTAAGACACAGGGTCACATTGCTAGGAAGCATCAGTTCAGTCTGACTCCAGAGACAACTTTTTTACTCCACTGCCTCCTTTCCTATGCTACTTTTTATTAGCAGACTCTTTGCTACTAAAAGGACCAGAAATGAGTGAGAGACTATTGCAGGTAAACTGCTGACATGATGAACCGAACAACCTGGAACATAATCTTCCCCAGGGAAGCTGGAAAGCTTGGTAAAAGCAGTTGAAGAGGAATGAGCAATCCTTAAACTGTCTTTACTTTCAGCAAACAGGGTCATTTTCTCCTCTGCAATTGCTCTTCTCGAGTTGAGAGTAGTCCCTGCTGCTCTTGTCAACTGCTGCAACCTGCTGTGGGGAAATTATGCAGAGGGGAAAAAATATCACAGACTTCTTTTTCTTTGAAACTTGGGGGAAGGGAGAAAAAGAAGGGGGTGGAATTCTCAATGGAGAAAAAAATTATAAATACGGTAAAAATGGAATAGAACCTCCAAATAAATATCTGATATCAAAAGACAAACTAAGAGCAGTTATCAAAAGGGGTCAGATAAAAAGAAATTAAAATATGCAATTTTTCACAAATCTGTTACCAAAAAATATTTGTTTTCTATTCATACAAAATGTCAAGAGAAGCAGTATCTGGGCTAGAAAAATATGATGACTCCAAAATCCATATATCATACCTGAAAACAACCATGTGGTGGTGATCCCTTACAGAGCGTGTAGAATGAGAATGGAACATGAGGGACACCAACGTTCAAAGCAGGACGATATCTAAAGGTACCTAAAAGGATATGGGCCAAGAAAATCAAATGTGGCATGAAAAGTATCCCTTTAATTTAATAACTAAGAGGCCATTAATGACCTCATCAAGAGCAGGTTCAATCAAATGGTGGGATACAAGCCATTTTACTAAGCTTATTCTCAAATGGAGGTAGGACTGCAAGTGTGAGATACACTTCTGAGGATGGTGTCAACGGAAGATGAGAGCAGGTCACCAAACACATGGGAATGCAGACTTGAGTGAAGATGTATGAGCTAGGAAAGATTCTGACAAACAGAGGAGAGAGAAAGCGAAAGTCTGAGACTAAAGACGTAAGTGAGGAAATGGACAACCAATGGGAGGTGAAAGAACGGGAAGAGTCAGAGGGGCTGACCAGGAGGATGGCTGCCTCAGCCACTGAGACAGAGAGAAAGGATGTCAATATGCACTCTGGGGTAACTGCCCATGTTTTTCATATTCTCTTTGAACTAGGAGTTAGGCTGCTTAAGAATAAGTATAGAGAAGATAGAGTGGGTAAGGAAATTCGTGAGTATTTCAAAATAAAATTTGTAGAAATTGAAAGAGTAACCTATGAATTTAGGGTATAATTTCCTTCCGAAGGACTCAACAGCCTAGTTTGTGAATTCCAAGTGGTCCGTCAATAAGGCTGATATTTGCCCTCTGCACACTCATCCTTTCATTCTCATTTGTTCCATCTTCCATAAGTAAAATGTGTGTCAAGTGTCTTCTATGTACTGGGCCTACAGGACAACACTGAGCAAGACAAACAGCACCCCTGCCTGTAGAGTCTTATGATATAACAGAAGAAACAAACAACAGAAAATCACTAATAGCAATGAACAATATATGAGGAGTTCATAGAACTATGGAGAAAATGTAAGAGGATTGTCTAATCCTGACTAGAGGGGACAAGGAAGGCTTGCTTAAAGAAATAACATTTGAGACTTGGAGGAATGACAGTTGCCTAAGGAAGAAGAGAAAGTCAGAGTGTTCCACGGAGAACAGCATGTGCAAAGACATTCCAAGAAATCCTGAAACAGAAAGAACATGTCACTTTGGAAGATAGGAAAGGTCCATGTGTTAAAGTATAAAATGTTGCAAGTCCAGAGATGTATGCAGGGGCCAAGCACATGTAGAGCTGGTAAGAATATTGTGCTTCGAGTCTCAAAGCAATAGCAATCTGTACTTACAAAGGATTACTCTAGCAACAGTGTCCAAAACAGATTAGAAACCGGCAAAGTAGGTGCCAGAACAGTGAGGAGGCCATTATTAAGGACCCAGGCAAGAGATGATAGTAGTATGGACAAAAGCCATGACAGTGAGGACAGGAAAAAGAAACTCAATACATTAAGAGATGTAGAGGGAGCAAAATCCTTTATAATGTATGACCTGGATGCGGGGAATGAAGGAGGATAAAGGATGATGCATAAATTCCTAGTTTGGGAATTTTTTTTTTTTTTTTGACACAGAGTCTCTCTCTGTCACCCAGGTAGAGTGTGGAGTGCAATGGTGTGATCTCGGCTCACTGCAGCCTCTGCCTCCTGGGTTCATGCAATTCTCCTGCCTCAGCCTCCCGAGTAGCTGGGATTATAGGCATGCACCACCACACCCAGCTAATTTTTATATTTTTAGTAGAGATAGGGTTTCGCCATGTTGGCCAGGCTGGTGTCAAACTGCTGACCTTAGTTGATCCGCCTGCCTTGGACTCCCAAAGTGCTGGGATTACAGGCGTGAGCCACCACGCCTGGCCTAGTTTGGGAAATTGGATGGTGAGTGGTACCAATTACTGGGAAGGAACAGGTTTGGCAGGAAAGCTTTTTACTTTATTTTTCATCTGTTAAGTTTGAGGCACCCGTGAAGCATCCAAATAGACAAATAAGTAGCTGAATGTATATACAGGTCTGCAATTCAAAAGAGGTCTTTATAGAGACAAAAATCTGGGAGATGGCTTCATATTGCTGGTAACTGAAGACATCATGAGTGATGAGATCATGCAGGAAGAGGATATAAAGTGAGAAGAAGGCCTAGGGCAGAGTTCTAGAGAGCTACTCCTCTAATGCCTGAGTAGAAGGGAAGAGAAAAGTAACAAAGGAGGTTGGGCACAGTGGCTCACACCTGTAATCCCAGCACTTTGGGAGGCAGAGGCGGGAGGATCACCCGAGGTCAGGACTTCAAGACCAGCCTGACTAACATGGAGAAACCCTGTCTCTACTAAATACAAAATTAGCCAGGCGTGGTGGCGCATGCCTGTACCCCAGCTACTCAGGAGGCTGAGGCAGAGGTTGCGGAGAGCTGAGATCATGCCATTGCACTCCAGCCTGGGCAACAAGAGCGAAACTCCGTCTCAAAAAAAAAAGAAAAAAAAGAAGTAACAAAGGAGAAGAAGAAGAACAGGCAGAGACAGAGAAGGAAAAATAGGATTTGGGGAGTCAAAAGACAAAAAAGTGAAGCATTTCAAGGAGAGTCAACAGGGTCTAAAGCTGAGTGGCTGATATGGTTTGGCTGTGTCCCCACCAAATCTCATCCTGAACTACAGTTTCCGTAATCCCCATGTGTCATGGGAGGGGCCCAACAGGAGGTAATTGAATCATGGGGGTGGTTACCTCCACCCTGTGCTCATGAAAGTGAGTTCTCACAAGATCGGATGATTTTATAAAGGGGCTTTCCCCCTTTTGCTCAGCACTTCTCCTTGCTGTCATCATGTGAAGGAGGATGTGTTTGCTTCCCATTTTGTCATGACTATAAGTTTCCTGAGGCCTCCCCAGCATGTGGAACTGTGAGTCAATTAAACCTCTTCCCTTTATAAATTACCCAGTCTCAGGTATCTTTATTAGCAGCATGAGAACAGACTAACACAGTGGTCAAGAGGAATGCAAAATAAAACTGGTGAAAATAATTATAATGAAAATTGGAGAGGATGTGGCATGAGTGGGAGATAGGAAAGCAGAGAGAACCTATTCAAAAAGTTTTATCAGCAGAGTGTGCTGTCATGCACCTATAGTCTCAGCTTCTCAGGAGGCTGAAGTGGGAAGATCACTTGCGCCCAGGATTTTGAGGCTGCAGTGAGTTATGATCGCACCACTGCGCTCCAGCCTGGGTGACAGAGCGAGATCCCATCTCTAAACACAACAAAAACAAAAACAAACCTTTAGTTGTGAAAATGAGAGGAAATGAGAGATTAAAAAGCCCAGGAATGACGTGAAAAATGGAGTTGAGGAACGTATGATGTGTTGGATCAAGGAATCTACAATATAAAAAAGATGAAAAGCAAGGAAGAGTGATAGATTGGGAAGAAAACAGAGGCGCCAAGGGACAAGAAATCCTAATAACACTGAAGAGCAGAAGTAACGGAATGAAAAAAACTGGAATAATAGCAGGCCGTAATGACCGAATGGGATACCGAAGTGGAACAGGGGCAAGTGATAAAGTTTAGCATTCAACCAATGAGAAGGGGGTGAAGTTGGAAGAAGGTGCAGTAGTGGGTCAAAGCTGCAGATACAGGAGAAGTCAAGGAAAGTGGGGGTAGGTTGTTAGGTAGGTCATCCATATGGACACTCAGGGTGTCCGGGAAGATAACAGGACTTAGAAAGAAAGTGACATTGATAAGCCAGGCACCAAAGCCTAAGCTGAATGTAACCGAAATCCTAGAAGGCTGGAATATTTATGGTTTTATTAGATAGCCAGATATAAGGCTTGAAGGATGGAAGATGTATAAGATGGAAGATAAATGGTTTGGAACAGCTACTGAAGGGCCAGGAGAATCCCAACATCCTTACACCCCGATCCCATTTGAAAGGACAGAGATGGGAGCAAGATGACGGATAAAAGGGAGGGCTAATGTGCATTGCATCTCCCACCTGGACAGACAGAACAGTGTGTGGAGAATCACACTGTGATCTTTTGTTCCAAGAACCACCACAGGAATGTACCAGGAAAACTGAAAGAATTCACAGATCCTTTGAAAGAAGTGACACACTGTTGCAAATGCTGCAAGACAGAGGAAAAACTGTGATTCCCCAAAGTGTGAGGTGGGAAAACCTGCCTCTGAACACACATCCCCACCAGGGAATTTGAAAATCCAGATCATGGGCAAAGGATTTAACCTCACACAGAGCTGGAACAAATGTAGGGAACTGTGTGAAATAAAAAAGTAGAAGCAGCAGCAGGAAGAACCTTGTAGGCACACCCAGTCTCCAGCTCAAGCCCACAGATGCCATCCCTGACTATATCTTGCAGGAGCCACCAACATTGTGGGCAGACAAGTGTGAAGAGTGTGGCCTGAAAGCCTTGCCTGCTTTCTCAGCGGGGAAGCTTATGACCTGGGGCAGGTCTGAGTTCTGCGCACAGGCTGCCTGGATCTAAACTTGGCACTGTTAGCAGAGCACTCTGGAAGTGAGAACAGCCTCACTAAATGCGTGGGAGCTGGATGAGGCCTTTCACTACCAGCTATCCCCTACTTCCCTGGTGAACTACACGGCACAACAGAAGCAGCCATAATACCCTCTGGAACATAACCCCACTGGCCTGAGAACCACCTCCCCATACCCCACAGTGGCCACAGCAAGCCCTCCCCAAGGACAGTCTTAGCTCAGACCCACCTAACCCTGCCCCCACCTGAAGGTATTTCTCTATGAGCCCTGGTAGCTGAACACAAAATATAGAAACTCTTGGGAGTTTTATGGCCCCACCCATCACCTGAGAAACCAGAATACTTGCCCCAACTTAGGGCAAGTTCAAATCCCACTATTACTACCGCAGTTGGTGTTCTCTTGCAAGTGCCACCTCCTGGCTGAAGGTCAACCAACTCAGGCCATTACCACAACTCATGACAGAGTAACACTGCTACCAGGAAGGAGAAAACAACAGCTAACACCACTGCCTGCAACATCCTGGCTAACCAAACGTCCTGAGTCTATCCATGTGACAACTTCACTACTTGCATAACCAGCATTCAAGAAAGCCAGCACACTAAACCTATCTACAGCCAAGGATCCTCACAGAGTCTACATCATTCACCTGCCACTTCCACCAGAGCAGGTGCCGGTACCCATGGCTGACAGACCTGAAGATGGATTACATCATAGGACTCTTTGCAGACATTCTCTAGCACCGGCCCAGAGCCCGCTATCCCTGCTGGGTGGCTAGATCCAGAAGACCAGTAACAATCATTGCACTTTGGTTCTCAGGAAGCCCCATCCCTAGGAGGAGCAGGAGAGCACGACATCAAGGAATCACTTCATGGTACAAAAGAATCTGAAGAGCAGGCCTTGAGTTCCAGATCCTTCTGCTTGTGGGTAGTTTCTCACAGCACAGACAAAATTGCAGCACTAGACGCAGTAGGGAAAGTTTGCACCTAAACCCCAACAGGCAGGCAGCCTCTGATCACACAGGGCCTTGGAGAAGAGGTCCTTGTTCCCCACTGGCACTCCACTGCAGAGGAACTCAAACAAATCAGCAAGAAAAAAGCAAATAATTCCATCAAAAAGTGGCCTAAGGACATGAATAGACAATTCTCAAAAGATACACAGATGGCCAACAAGTATATGAAAAAAATGCTCAATATCACTAATTATCAGGGAAATGCAAATTTTAAAAAAATGAGATACCACCATACTCCTGCAAGAATGGCCGTAATTAAAAAATTAAAAAATAACAGATGTTGGCATGGATGTGGTAAAAGGGGAACACTTACGCTGCTAGTGGGAATGTAAATTAGTACAACCACTATGGAAAACAGTATGGAGATTCCTTAAATAACTAAAAGCAGAACTACCATTAAATCCAGCAATCCCACTACTGGATATCTACCCAAAGGAAAAGAAGTCATTATATGAAAAAGACACTTGCATATGCATGTTTATAGCAGCAAAATTTGCAACTGCAGAAATATGGAACCAACCTAAATGCCCATCAACCAACGAGTGGCTAAAGAAAAGGTGGTATATATACACCATGGAATACTACTCAGCCATAACATAAAATGAAATAATGGCATTTGCAGCAAACTGGATGGAGTTGGAGACCATTACTCTAAGTGAAGTAACTCAGGAATGGAAAGCCAAATACCATATATTCTCATTTATAAGTGAGAGCTAAGCTATGAGGACACAAAGGCATGAGAATGATATAAGGGACTCAGGGGAAAGGTGGGAGTTGGGTGAGGAATAAAAGACTACACACTGGGTACAGTGTACACTGCTCCAGTAACAGGTACACCAATATCTCAGAAACCACCACTAAAGAACTTATCTGCGTAACCAAAAACCACCACCTGTTGCCCAAAAACTATTAAAATAAAATGTGTAAAAACCACAATAATAAAATGACCTGATTCGGGGGGAAAAAAAAAAAGAAGAAGAAGAAAGAAAGGACAAGGCAGCTTCCACTCAAGAAGACGACAGGGTAAGACTTTCTCATGGTAAAAACAAGTTTGGTATAAAGAACGTGAGCACTGTTCTGTGAAAAGGTTGGGGATATATAGGCAAAAAAATGGGGGGAGGGCAACAAAAGGTAAAGTATCACAGCATAATAAAGGCCATATATCATGAGCCCACAGCTAACATCATACCCAATTTTGAAACACTGGAAGTTTTTCTTCTAAGATCAGGAATAAGACAAAGATGTTACTCACCACTTCTACTCAACATAGCACAGGAAGTTCTAGCCAGAGCAATGAGGCAAGAACAAGAAATAAAGGTATCCAAATTGGAAAGGAAGAGGTAAAATTATCCCTATTCACAGATGACATAATCTTATATGTAGAAACCCTAAAGATTCTACACCCAAAAAAAAAAAAAAAAAGCTGTTAGAACTAATAAATTCAGCAAAGTCGCAGAATACACACCACACAAAAATCAGTTATATTTTTATATCCTAAGAATGAACAATCTGAAAAGGAAATTAAGAACACAATCCCATTAACAATTGTGTCAAAAGAATGAAATACTTAGGAATAAACATAAGCAAGTAGGTAAAAGACATGTTAAAAACTACAAAACACTGCTGAAAGAAATTAAAGAGGATAATTAAATAAAAAGACATCCCATGTTCATAAATTAGAAGACTTAATATTGTTAAAATGTCTATTCTACAAAGCAATGTACAGATTCAATGCAATCCCAATGACATTTTTTGCAAAAATAGAAAAACTGTCCCAAAATTCATATGGAATCTCAAGAAACCCCCAAATATCCAAAACAATCTTGAAAAAGAACAAGGATGGAAGCCTCATACTTACAGAATTTTAAAATATATTACAAAGCAACAGTAATCAAACCAGTGTGGTATTGGCATAAATACAGATATATAGACTAATGAACACAGAGAGCCCAGAAATAAATCCTCATCTATATGGTCAAATGATCTTCAACAGGGATGCCAAGACCACACAATGGGGAAAGGACAGTCTCTTCAACAAATGGTATTGAGAAAACTAGATATCCATATGGAAAATAATGAAGCTGAACCCCTATCTTATATCATATTAAAAAAATTAACTCAAAATCTGTTAAAGACCGAAATGTAAGACCCAATACAAAACTCCTAGAAGAACACACAGGGAAAGGCTTCCTGACACCGGATTTAGCAATGGTTTCTTAAATATAACACCAAAAGCAGAGACAAACAAAAGCAAAAGTAGACAAATGGGCCTTAACCAAACTAAAAACAACATATATCAAAGGACATGATCAATCGTGTAAAAAGGCCAGCTACAGAATAGGAAACAATATATTCTAAATTCTATAATCTCACAAGGGGTTAGTATCTGGAATTCATAAAGAACTCTTACAAGCCAACAACAACAACAAAAAAACTCAATTAAAAATGGAAAAAGGACTTGAACAGACATTTCTCCAAAGATTTTTAAATGGCCAACATGCATGTGAAAAGATGCTCAACTTCCTTAATCATTAGAGAGATGCAAACCAAAACCACAATGACATATCATCTCACACCCATAAGGATAGCCCATATCAAACAAACAGAAAATAATGAGTGTTGATGAGGGTGTGGAGAAACTGAAAACCTTGTAAACTGTTGGTGGGATTGTAAAATGATGAGCTACAATGGAAAAACAGTATGAAGGCTCTTCAAAAAATTAAAAATAGACTACCATATGATCTAGCAATCCCACTTCTGGGCATATATCCAAAACAATTAAAAACAGGATCTCCAACAGGTATCTGTACACTCGAGTTAATTGTAGCATGTTTCACAATAGTCAAGAGGTAAAAGTAACCAAAATGTCCATTGACAGATATAAAGCCCATACCTCTTTAAACATAAAGAATGTATCTTTACATTTAGAGATAATATAGGCCGGGCACAGTGGCTCACACCTGTAATCCCAGCACTTTGGTAGGCCAAGGCGGGCAGATCACCTGAGGTCAGGAGTTCGAGACCAGCCTGGCCAACAGTGTAAAACCCTGTCTCTACTAAAAATGGAAAAATTAGCCAGGCATGGTGCACGCGCCTGTAGTCGCAGCTGCTTGGGGGGCTGAAGCAGGAGAATCACTTGAACCTGGGAGGCAGAGGTTGCAGTGAGCCAAGATCACACCATTGCACTCCAGCCTGGGTGACAGAGCAGGATTCCATTTCAAAAAAAAAAAAAAAGAAAAGGTAAAGATAAACATTATGGACATTTTAAGTGAAACAAGCCAACCACAAAAAGATAAATACTATATGACTCACTGACACAAAGTATAAAGTGGTCAAATTCCTAGAAACAGAAAGTAGAATAGTGGTTGTCAAGGGCAGCTGGGATGGGGCAGGAATGGGCAGTTGTTCAATGGGTATAGAGTTTCAGTTTTGCAAGATGAAAAAGTTCTAGAGATCTGTTGAACAACAATGTGAATATACTTAACACCATCAAACTGTAGATTTACAAATGGTTAAGGTGAAAATGTTTATGTCCCGTGTTTTTTCACAATTTTTTAAAAAAGGCTAAATAGTACCAAATCATGCAAGAGAACAGTCTGAGAAAAAGAAGAGCAATAGGACAACAGGCATTTGCATTTGCAGCAGTAACATTGAACGTCAAGGGTGGAGAAAGAGCAAAATGAGGCCTCCAGGCTGCCACCACACTTCTGGCTCAAGCTGTTTCAGATCCAATTTAGAACAAGGCCTCCATTAGTCCTGAAGACTTAATGGTCCTTTTTTAAAGTCTCAAGGTTACGTGGGCAAGAACTTATCATGGTTCCTCTAAAGACATCCTGAACAGAGTACACAGTTCCTCGAATCTTCACCTAGAAACAGCAGGAATCCTCAGTGGGTGGGAATTTCCCCCGACTGACCTAGCCATGACCTAGATTGGATGCGCCTGCAAAGGGGCCTTAAGGACTCAAGTGTAGTTAGAAAAAGGAGAAGCCAAACATTCCATGCTCTATTTGTTAAAATATCTGCTCCACCCTTTTCTTAACTACAAATTTTAAACTTCTTACGTCTGCTCTTTTCCTTAGATGCTGGCTAATGGAATTTGAGCATCTGGCCTTGACAATACTTAGAAAGAAAAGAAGGGGAATATATTCCAATTTTTCCACAGCTGCAAAAAAAGCAGACATCACGTTGTATCATAAAGTTATTCTCACAGTGGTGAATTGAGAGTGTTCACAAAATATCAATATGAATCTCTTTTCCAATGTTAAGACTTTTAGTTCAAAGAGTAATTGTCCTGTTTTCTGTTCAACAAAGCAGTCATTTAAGACATCTGGATTTTAGTGTTGCTACATACTTAAAATGTAGTCCGTAATCTCCAAAAGACTGCAATTTGATTGGCTGCCATCATAATTTGTATAATTTGTATACAAAAACTTATCTGTTTATTTAAATCTTATTACTGTGTTAAACTAGAAGAGGAGCTTTGGCACTTTCTTCTCCCTCCATGCATGAAGACTAATAAAATCCATGACTCCTCTGAATTCTTTATTTAAACAAAAGGTTTGAAAGTCTACTTCTCATTTAAATCAATGTAGGCTAATGGGATAGATGAGGATAGTCACAGGGGATAGAGGAACAAATTCAGTAAGTGTCCCTTGATGACAGATCAAGAGACTATAGTAAGAAACAGAAGGAATAAAATGCCAGGGAGACATGAGTTCCAGTCCTTGCTTACTACTGTGAAAGGAAAATAAATCTTGGGGCCTCAAAATCACTAAGCTAAAGAAAAAAAGTCAAGCTGGGAACTGCTTGGGGCAAAAGTGCCTCCCATTCTTTTTTTTTTGAGACAGGGTCTCACTCTCCCACCCAGGCTGGAGTGCAGTGGCCTGATTTCAGCTCATCACAATCCCAGCCTCCCAGGCTCAAGCGATTCTCTTGCCTCAGCCTCCCGAGCAGCTGGGACTACAGGTGTGCACCACTACTGTCTGGCTAATTTTTGTATTTTTGGTAGAGATGGGGTTTCACCATGTTGGCCAGGCTGGTCTCTAACTCCTGACCTCAAAGGATCCACCTGCCTCGGCCTCCCAAAGTGCAGGGATTACAGGCGTGAGCCACCGCACCCTGCCGCCTCCCATTCTATTCAAAGTCATCCCTCTGCTTACTGAGATACATACATATCTGATTGCCTACTTGGGAGAGACCAATCAGAAACTCAAAAGAATGCAACCATTTGTCTCTTATCTACCTATGACCTGGAAGCTTCCTCCCTACTTTCAGCTGTCTCGCTTTTGTTTCAAGTTGTTCCACCTTTCCAGACCAAAACCAATGTTCATCTTACATATACTGATGTGTCATATCTCCCTAAAATGTATAAAACCAAGCTGTGCTCAGACCACCTTGGGCACATGTCATCAGGACCTCGTGAGGCTGTGTCACAGGCGCACGTCCTTAACCTTGGTGAAATAAACTTACTAAATTGACTAAGCCCTGTCTCAGATTTTTGGTGTTTACACTACTAACTTGGGAAAGGACTTATCTTTCTCTAGGATGTCTTAATTTCTTCAACTATAAATGTAATGAATAAAAATAGCTTCCTTTCTGATCTACTTTATTCTCTATCCACTGGATATGAGTACACATGTAGTTCCAGCTCTGGGTACAAGAAGTCTTTGTTTTTGCTTTGAATCGCATTGATTTTTCTTTTACACCACGTGTTTTATAGAGACAAGCACAGCTGAACAAGATTTTAACCCGAAGCTCTTTGGGGCTGTTTCACTGTGGGTGCAAAGGTGGAGTGGGACTGTCAGATAATTACCAGTGTTTTCCATAGAGCCAATGGCCTCCCCAGGTCAGCAGGCAGAGCCCAGCTGTAGTTTTCTTCCAATGGTTTCGAAGCGTTTTAAAGAACACCGTCATCTTCTAGAGATTTGCTAGGTTAGTAGAGGCAGAAAAAGAAAAAAAAAAAATTTATCCATGATCTTCATGTAATGTCCCTATTCCTCTATCTTCCATTCTTTTATCCTCTCCCACTCTTTTTCCCACTCATTCCTCTTCCTCCTTACCTTTTCTCCTCTGGCCTTAGCTCATCTTCTCCCTTCTATTCCCATAATCTTCATCTTCTCACCCACCCACACATCCACCTTTCTTTCTTCCTTCACGTATTTCCACCTAACCTATACTTCTTCCCTCTCTGATCACTTTTTCCTCATGGTAATAGAAGGAAGAGGGATGGGGCAGAAAGAGAGGAAGGGAATTCCAGGCTTCCTCTGGTTTTTCTGACTCCTTGCAGCCTCACTGTACCACTGTTTAAGAGTATACATTTGTCTATCCATCATAAGTGTCCCAAAAACACAATAATAATACGAAGGGCGAGTTCAAAATAGAAGAAAATACCAGGTCCTCAACAGGAAAAGAAACAGAAAACATGTATAGAAAATTCAATGAAGAGGCAATGCACATGGCTATCTAAAAATGTTCAACTTCCTGAATAATCAAAGACATGCAAATTACAGAGATCATTATTGACCAAAATAATTTTTTAAATGATCGTATTCACTAATGACATAATAAAATGATAGACACTCATACACTCCTTTAAAGAAGGCAAATTAGGAAGACTTTACTAAAAAACAGAGTGACATAACAGAATATCTTTATTCTTCATGACACTTATTATTTGATGATGCTTATATTCACTTGCTCGTTTATTAGCCTAATCCTACTGGAATGTAAACTCCATGAGAGTAAGCACATTACTCTGGTCACTGCTGTATCCCGTGCCTAAAGTAAGATCCAGCATACAATAGCTGTTTAAGAAATATTTGTTCAATGAATAAGTTAAATAGCAATTAAATATTTTTTTACCCCAAATTTGTACTGATGTGGAAAAAACCCAAAACATAATGTTAAGTAAAATTAGCAGGATAAAAAGCCATATATAATTGGCATTATCCCAATTATGTTCAAACATGAGTATAAATTTTAAAAAAAACCAATAGAATTAAACAAAAACAAATTTTTTTTTTTAGACAGGGTCTCACTCTGTCATCCAGGATGGAGTCCAGTGGCACAATCGTAGCTCACTATAACTTCTGGGCCCAAAAAAATCTCCTGCCTCAGCCTCCCGAGTAGCTGGAACCACAGGCACGTACCACTACACTTGGCTAATTTTTTGTTAGAGACAAGGTCTCACTATGTTGCCCAGGCTGGTCTCAAACTCCTGGCCTCAAGCAATCATCCCACCTTGGCCATCTAAATTGCTGGGATTATAGACGTAAGCCACTGCACCTGGCTCAAAAACAAAATTTTAAAGTAGATCCCTCTAGGTTGTGGAATGGTGGGTGATGTTTATTTTATTTTTTAAATTGCAATGTACTTTCTAAGTTTTTGAAAATGAACTTAATTATTTTCTAGATAAACAAAAATTTAAGAAAAAATTTTTTATGACTATCTGTTAGTGAGGTATATAGACCAAGAAAAAGAAACTGTTTCCACTTAAAAGTCCAGTTCTTTTATGACTCCCTTTAAATTCCATTGGTTAAAATTCCTCTCAAGGGAAGAAACATCCTTATCGAAAGCAGCAGTGAAGCCAGTGCCAGGGAGACCATCTTCCTGTGAATCCCATACACCGTCAGGCTGACACATGATTCCAAACCCCCAACTAATTATTGAACTCCTCTCCATCTGACCCTAAATCACTCCTTCATTCAAGAGCCCTTTAATGAACACCTATGTGGTAGGCTCTGTGCTGAGTGTGAGGGCAGAGAAGAACCGGTCTCATTCGTTCCCAAGTAATCACAACTGTCAAACCCACAATGCTAACACAATTATACAATTATGATTGCAGTACAGTGAGATAAATGAGTCAGCACAAGGCTTTCTGAGAGTCTGCAAGAATGAACCTAACCTGGTCTAGGGCTGAGGGGGTGACGCACAGTCAATGAAGTCTTCCCTGAGCCCTGAAGAATGAGGAGGAGTCACTAAAGTAACGAAGGAGCTTTGTGGATGCTATTGTCTGAATGCTGTGTTCCCCAAAAATGCTGATATGGAAGCCCTATCCCCAGTGAGATGGTATTAGGAGATAGAGCCTTCGGGAGATAATTGGGTCATGAGAGTGGCTCCCATGAAAGGGATTAGTGTCCTTATAAGACTAGATTCTACAGAGATGGTGTCTCTGCATTGTGAGGATACAGCAAGAGATATCTACAAACCAAGGAAGAGGGCTGTCACCAAGCACTCAACCATGCTGGCACCCTGACTTTGGACTTCCAGCCTCCAGAACTGTGAGAATTAAATTTCTGTTGTTTAAGCCACCCAGTTTTTGTTTTTTTTTTTTTTTTTTTTACAGTAGCCCAAACTGAGAGTGTACAAAGGCATAAAAGACAGTAAAGTGTGTTGAGAGAAACATACGTAGGTAGTGAGGGGAGAACCAGGTTCATGGCTGAGACCCCTATAACGAGAGAAAGATTAACAAGAGAAAAACATACATATTTATTTAAGGTAAGTTTTAGGTGACACAGGAACCTTCCTAAGAAAATGAATACCCAGAAACAGGTAAATTCATGTATTTTTATGCTAGGTTTGATGCAGAGTGGACGGCCATGGAGAAGTATGACTGGAAAAAGGGGGTATGATCTAACAGTAATACGCTAGGGAGAACTTAGCAAGGCCTGTTTGTTCAGATTCTTCTCTGTGTACCTGTGTCTTCAAAGATAAGGGCATTCCTTTCCTCAATCCTATACTCATAGAATGAGCACCTCTCACAGGAGGGTCTTATACAGAAGAAGATCAAAGAATTATTTCATGGCCTGCTTCAGGTGAGAAGAGTGGAAAGCCACAAAGTGACTTTCCTGCTTCAGTTGTTTCCTCTAATGCCAACGAGTCATATTTTGGGGCAGTGTGTCCTGTACCCCATCAAAAGCAGAGTAAAAATTGGAGTGTCTAGAACAGGGGTTCTCAACCTTTAGTGCAGAACTTGTTAAAAACACAGAATCCTGGAAACTGCCCCCTCCCCAAAGAGTCTCATTTGTTTTGGAATTAAGCTGTCATCTTCACTTTTAACAAGTACTCCCATGTTGGTTGTAATGGAGGTCACCACTACACCAGACTTTGAGAAACAGTGGTTTAGAGATAAAGGATTGAGGACCAGGGGGATTAGAAAAGATCTTGAACCCACATTAAGGACTTTGGCTATTATTTTGAAGACAATGAAAAACCTTTAATGAGCTTTAAGCAGGTGGGTGATATAATCATATTTGAACTGTTAAAAGACCACTTTGTAGCAGAATGAAAAATAAACTGGAAGAAGCTAAAATTAAAGCTAAAGAGAACCATTAGGAAGTTATTGCCATAATCTCTAGGCACCTAAAAGAACAAACCAAGATAAAGGATGGATTTGGAAAGCTTTAGAAAGCAGAAATTGGCAGCACTTGGTGGTTCATTGACTGTAGGAAGTGAAAGAGGAGGAACCAAGCCAGGTTTTTGTGCTTGGGTGACTGATTGAATAGTGATTTCAATCATTTAGATATGAGTGGTAGGTTTGTGGAGAATAGTGCGGTTTAAGAGACACTGAATTTGACATGCCTGTGGAGCATCCAGGTGGAAATGTTTTTCTCACTAGACAGTGAACCCCTCGTGGGCAAGTTCTGTCTATCCATCTGCAGCACCAGAACCTAGTAAATAGCCAGAATGAATGAACCAACCATCCCATCAATGGATAGGATACTATTGGCCCCATTTTGCAAAGGACTATACTGAAGTCCAAGGGACGGAGTGAGGGAGGGTTCACAAGTTAGCGACAGCTCTGGGACTCGAACCCAGGGCAGCTGACTCCCGCAGTGACCACGAGATCCGCGCGAGGCCCTCCCCCGCCGCGCCGGCCAGGCCCGCACCCCCTACCCTCAAGCCGCGCAGCCGCCTGCACCCACGACGCCTGATGCTCGGGTACCCGAGGCTCTCGGCCCAGCGCGACTCCAGAGGCTCCGCCCAGCGCCCCGGGCCCCCATTCCGACTCCCACCCCGCTCGCGCGCCCGTTCCCAGCGCCCCGCACTCCGCTCCCCGCCCGGACGCCGCTGCACTCACCACGGCTGGTCCAGCTCGCGGCTCTGCCTTTCCTGTGTGCTCCCTCCAGATTCCTCGGCTCGTTCAAGGGAAACCGCTGCCGCCGCCCTCGGGTTCCGCCGCGGGTCTGCGAGCCCGCGCGGGCCGGGGGCGGGAACCGGCTCGGATGCCCAGGGACGGTGGGGGTGGCAGGGCCTGCCGCCCTGAGGCTGCCTTTCCCCGCGTTCCCTCGTTGATTGGCTCACTCTTCCTTTCATCCATCCATCCTTTGCGCAATAATATTTGATGGGAAGTCTGCCAAGGTAACACTGCTTTAGCGCCTGGAACTAAGTCGGAAAATAAATTAACTAAATGAACAAGGCCGTTGGAGATGGTGCTCCGTGCCACGAAGAAAATAAAACGGGTAACGGAAGGCAGCGCGGGTTGGGGGAGAACTGCGTGAAATTAGGCGGCCTGTGCTAGGCCTTCTGAGTACGGGGCCATTGGTCTGAGACCGGAATGTCAAGAAGGAGCAGCTGAAGCAAAGATCCAGGGGAGAGAACCTGGAGAGGGAAGGGCCTGTGCAGAAGCTCAGAAACCTGGGGCAGTCTGGCGAGTTGCAGGCCGGTGCGGGTGAGGCAGAGAGAGCTAAGGAGAAGGGCCAAGCCAAGCGAGGAAGCTGGAGAGGTGGAGACAGGCCACCGCGGCCAGGAGTTTGGACATGACATTAAACAGGGCGAGAAGGCATTGAGGGGGTGCAGTCAGGGGCTGGTGGGACTGGTTTCCATTTTACACATCTCTCTGGCCACAGGTGCTTGATTGGATTCTAAAGAACAAGAGAGCAACGGAGAAGCTAGGCCAATGCCAACCTCCAGACAGTTTACACTCTGTACTCGCCCCCCAGATTGGTGTGGGGACCAAGTCAGGTCCTTCTTCCTTCCAGCATTCAGTCAGCCAACTGTTTTTTAAGACAGGGTCTCACTCTGTCTCTCAGGCTCTAGTGCAGTGGCACAATCTCAGCTCACTGCAACCTCTGCTTCCCGGGTTCAAGCAATTCTCATGCCTCAGGCTCCCGAGTAACTGGGATTACAGGTGCATGTCAACAAGCCCAGCTAAATTTTTTTGTATTTTTAGTAGAGACAGGGGTTTCGCCATGTTGGCCATGCTGGTCTCGAACTCCTGACCTCAAGTGATCCGCCGGCCTCGGCCTCCCAAAGTGCTAGGATTATACGCATGAGCCACAGCACCCGTCCTGTCAACCAACATTTGAAGGTGTGCTAGGCCCTGCAACAGGCACTGGGGGTATGCTCAGGTACAACACCCTTCATGGTTCCTGCCCCATGGCGCTTGAGTCTGCGCATTTCCTACGTGGAGACATGCGTCTTACCTATGTCCCCCTAGTTGAATGCTTCAGAACAAAAACCAAAAAACAAAAGGCTATGGGGGAAAACATTCAATGAAGTTATGGTGCAGTAAACCTATTCCTTATGCCAGAATTGCACCAGTCCTCCTGGGGTCGCTATTGTGTAAGAACTTTCTTTTTTTTTTTTTTTTTTCCAGGTAGTCACCGGCTCTGTCGCTTCAGGCTGGAGTGCAGTGGCCGGATCTCAGCTCACTGCAAGCTCCGCCTCCCGGGTTCACGCCATTCTCCTGCCTCAACCTCCCGAGTAGCTGGGACTACAGGCGCCCGCACCTCGCCCGGCTAGTTTTTTGTATTTTTTAGTAGAGACGGGGTTTCACCGTGTTAGCCAGGATGGTCTTGATCTCCTGACCTCGTGATCCGCCCGTCTCAGCCTCCCAAAGTGCTGATTACAGGCTTGAGCCACCCGCCCGGCCGTAGCAAGAACTTTCTAGCCCTCTCTCCTGAGTCTCCACCTGTAAACTAGGGGACTGAGAACATTACCATTTTAAAAAACCCTTCTAGCTTTAAAATGTTGTCATAGAGTATGGAAGACAATTATTTTCAGTTCTTCTTTTCCAACTATCTAACACGTTTGTGTGTGGAAATAAGCTGCTGAACTGCTCACCTGCAGGCTAGAAAAATCTGAGACTTGATGCTGATGTTCCAAGGTTCAGACTCAGCATATGCTTTAGGGCTTCAGCATGAAAGTGGTTTCCCAAATAAGAAAATGTCAGCTTTGATAAACTTTCCGTAATTGTCCAATCAGAACAATCTAGAAAGAATTTTTTTTTAACTTCACACATACGTATGCTTTTTGCTGGTGTTGTTTTGGGGCTGATTTTATTTTGTTTTGGATTATATGAATAGGGAGTTCTGTACTCATTTCCATTCTTCAGGGCCCCTAAAGACCAGATCCATCATTGCTGGGACATCTGCATCACATGTGAATGTGAGTTTGACCACATGGAATGTGCTCGTGCTTGTATGTTTGCCTGTGGATTTTCCCCTAGAGCCAGAAGGAATGCAACCCTGAGGACCATTTTAGACTTCTGACCTCCAGAATTATAAGATAATAAAAGTTTGTCGTTTTATGCTGCTAAGTATGTAGTAACTTATTACAGCAGCCACAAGAAACGAATTAGTACACACTGTCTTAGAATATGCTTCCTGGAGAATTCGACCTGGGTGACAGGTTGATATTTCAATACTTTTAGTGAATCAGTATTTAAATTATTTCTGTCCACCATTTATGAAGTCCCACACAAACCTCCAGTGTCCCCATTCCTCCTCTCTGCCCATCCTAATCACGTCCTTCCTGCATAGCTCACCTTCACGCAGCCTTTCCTGATAGCCACATCCTTGTTGACCTGCCCCTTTCTTGAATGATGGTAATATTTTTAGTCTGCATCACTTACTTCTGCTATGCATCTTGTATTTTTATAAGAAGGATGGAAATATAGGAGATGGAGGGAATCTGAATACACACCTGCAGGCGGATGTGTAGGTCGGAGTGTTGGAGACCTATACCAATTCTGCTCTCTTCCAAATCCCATTTTACGAGGATGCATTCAGATTCCAGCATAATCAGGCTCATGCTCTAGCCAGCCCTTAATGGGTTCCTGCAGCCCAACAGAAATCTGACAGTCTGACTTAGGCAGCCCCAAGAGCTTCTGTTAGACTGGGCGCGGTGGCTCAAGCCTGTAATCCCAGCACTTGGGGAGGCCGAGGCGGGTGGATTGCCTGAGGTCGGAGTTCGAGACCAGCCTGGCCAACATGGTGAAACCATGACTCTACTAAAATTACAAAAATTAGCCAAGCATGGTGGCAGGTGTCTGTAATCCCAGCTACGTGGGAGGCTAAGACAGGAGAATCGCTTGAACCTGGGAGGCAGAGGTTGCAGTGAGCCGATATCGCGCCAAAGCACTCCAGCCTGGGCAAGATCAAAACTACCTCTCAAAAAAAAAAAAAGTCTCAGTCAAGGACTAACACAAGTTCCCTCTCACAGTCAAAGAGAGTGGGAGAGCTTCCTCTGCTGATCCATGTTAAGGATCTACAATGCCAGAGAAGACTCAGGTCTGACACTCTGGCTCTTAGATGCCTGAAACAGTGCCTCAGGCACAGTCCCTAAGGCTCAATGGCACATTCATGCCACAGAGAGGACCAAAGACAGATCCAAATGCACACAGCCAGAGAGAAGGGTTTGGCTTATGTACTTCCTTTTCCATGTGCTCTGTTCACTATCACTGACAGCTGAGTGAGATTCCCAAGGAGCAGAAAAGTCATCCCAAGCAGCTATTTGGAATTTGCCTTGGTCTTCAGCCTTACCTGGGATCTTCAGAGAAGACCATTTTTCACTGTCAAGGATAGGGACTTGTGTCTCTTTTCACATCTAACATATTGCCACATATACTACTATACTTATTGCATATTGAAATAAGTGACACATTGAAAGTATGGGCCCCAGTTGCTTACAAAATGAATTTATGTTCCCTTGAGGGTAAATGTACTGACTGACACCCAGTAGATCCCAAGAATAGAAGAGTCTTACTTACATCTCAAGATCTCTAGCATTTTCCAAATATGGTGGCTGACCATCCCAGTAGCTTCTCATTAGTCCAGAACCAATCCTGAGGTAACATTCTCTTGGCTCAGAACCTGTTTTGTTTTGTTTGTCTGTTTTTTGAGATGCAGTTTTGCTCCTGTCACCCAGGCCAGAATGCAATGGCGTGATCTCAGCTCACTGCAACCTCCACCTCCTGGGTTCAAGCAATTTTCCTGTCTCAGCCTCCCAAGTAGCTGGGATTACAGGAGCCCACCACCACGCCTAGCTAATTTTTGTATTTTTAGTAGATACGGGGTTTCACCATGTTGGCCAGGCTGGTGTCCAGCTCCTGACCTCAGGTGATCCACCTGTTTTAACCTCCCAAAGTGCTGGGATTACAGGCATGAGCCACTGTGCCTGGTCTTGGCTCAGAATCTGTTATTAAGGATGTTAGAGGGAAATGACCTTGGCCTAGAAATAGGGTGAGAAGAAACTAAGACAGGAGTGCCATGGTCATTCAACAGGAAAGAGTATTTCACTCTCCAGTCAGATTGCCCCCTACTGTGGAAGAGTGTTCAAGAACATAAGACAAGAGAGAAAGAATCGAGGTTTAAGGTAGTCCCACATTTCAATTTTTTGCTCATTGACAAGATAGAGATATATAATTTTTTAATATATGTATAAAAAAATTCTACTTGCAACCTCCCTCTCATTTGCATACATCAACTACATACAGCTAGAACAGCAATGATGGCATGCTGAATTGCTGGTGATTAATTACCTAGAAAGTGGGTACTGTGTGGCTCTCACCTCTCAGTTACCCCCTCCCTGCCTTTGCCTCCTCCCTGAAGCCCCTGAAGTTGGTCAGCTTCACTCAACCTGGTGGTATAATAAAATCCATTGCAGGGGTAGGATTTGGAGTGGTTGGTGAACCCACCACTCTAGAGTCTGAAGCTTACAGGTGTAAAACAAAAAGGAAGGAAGGAAGACTGGTGGAATAAATAAACCAAAGGTAAGTGGAGCCCCCTTCGCCATTCGTATCCTTTTTCATAACTGTTATGTTGTATCGTTAAAGTGTAGTGTACATTTTATCTCCTTACCTAACATCCATTGCCCCTTTCTTCTTTCCTAACAGGAACTAAATTTTGTTCAGACATCCACTCTTCACCTTCCCAGCCCCTGTTTGCCTGTAACTACAAAGCAGGTGACTAGATAACCCCATCCCCTTTGCCAAGGGTTAGTTTACACTCACTTTAGGTAATCACAGTCATTCCTCTTCCATCTCCAATGATTAGATTAGGAATAGATCATGTCACTCGATTTAGAACAGTCTTAAAAGGAAGTCTGCTGAGAGATCTCTAGGAAAGGTTTCCTCTTAAAAGGGAGAATTCAAGAAAGAAATGGCAATCAATGTTAAAAACATTAGGCTAGGCAGGCCAGGTGCAGTGGCTCACGCCTGTTACCCCAGCACTTTGGGAGGCCGAGGTGGGAGGATCATCTGAGGCCAGGAGTTCGAGGCCAGCCTGGCCAACATGGCGAAACCCCATTTCTACTGAAAATACAAAAATTAGCTGGGCACGGTGGTACATGCCTGTAATCCCAGCCACCTGGAGGCTGAGGCAGAAGAATCACTGGAACCCGGGAGGCGGAAGCTACAGCAAGTCAAGGTCACGCCACCGCACTCCAGCCTGGGTGACAGAGTGAGACTCCATCTCGAAAAAAAAAAAAAAAAAAATTAGGCTAGGCAAAATAGGCCAGTCACAAAAGACCACACAGGATATGACTCCACTTACATGAAACCACCAGAAGTGGCAGATGCATGAAAATGGAACATGGATTAGAGGTTGTCTAGGACTACAGTCGGGGGGAGCTTGGGGAGAAGTGGGAAATGATTGCTAATGGGTATGGGATTTATTTTTAGAGAGATGAAAATGTTCTAAAATTGATGGTGGTAGTTGTAGGACAACCCTATGAATCTACTAAAAATCAGTGAAACATAAAGTTTAAGTGGGAAAATTGTATGGTATGTGAATTATATCTCAATAAAGCTGTTTTTAAAAAAAGAGAAAGAGATGGTCGCACTTTTCTCCTATTGGATCATCTATGTGTACGTAATGCCTGAAACTGCAATAGTCATTCTTCATCCATGAAGGGAGCCAGCCCTGGGGCAAAGCCAACTCACAGTCAATGTCCCAGGGAAATGATAAAGAGCCCAGGTCCTCAATGACATCACGGAACCAAATGGTTGTACTGTGTCTGGAGTTTGCCCAAACTCTGGGACATCCTATTATGTGAAATAATAAATTATCTTATTGTTTAGGCTAGAGTCAGGGTTTTCTGTTTCCTGGAGCCATAAGCACCAACTTGATAAACTGCAAGCCGTAGGCTATATTGGTGGATAGGAAACACAATGAGGACAGTGATAAAAAAAAAAATATGATGGCAAGGTTTTTTTTGTGTGATTTTTGTTGTTGTTGTTGTTTTTAACAGTCTTGCTCTGTCACTCAAGCTGGAATGCAGTGGCGTGATCTCTGCTCACTACAACCTCTACCTCCCGGGTTCAAGTGATCCTCCTGCCTCAGCCTCCTGAGCAGCTGGGACTACAGGTGTGGGCCACCAAGTCCAGCTAATTTTTGTATTTCAGTAGAAACTGGTTTCACCATATTGGCCAGGCTGGTCTCGAACTCCTGATCTCGTGATCCACCTGCCTTGGCCTCCCAAAGTGCTGGGATTACAGGTGTGAGCCACCGCACTGGCCTATGGCAAGGTTTTAAGGGTGAAAATCAATGACAGAAGAAAGCAAGTTGACATCAACAGGATGCTTAACCTTTGGTTTTTCCTAAAATCATCCTCTGGTCATTTCCCTGGACCTTGGACCTGTGCTATGCTCTTTTTCTGTAGATTCATTAACACTAAAATAGAGTTAAAAGTTTAAAAAAAAAAGATATAGTGTTCTTATCACCATTAGTAACCTTAGTATGTAGCATCACCAACGAAACCTGCTTGTGGGAATAGGTGCTCCCTAGGGTCACGGACAATTGTGTACAAATTCTTTTAACACTTATCTTGGTTTATTTGCTCATTTTTTGCATACAGATATTTCTTTAGACTACTTTGTTTCCCCTAAGGAAAAAAATATGAAATGGTGTTCTTGTGGTATTTGTGCTTAAAATCCTTTCCTTATTATGACCTTTAATATCCACTGAATCTACTGCTACCAGATTGGAAACATGTAAATGAGGCCTTTCAAGAAACCAACAGGTTCCTAGGACAGAGAATACTTTTTCACATTATTGCATGAGATTTTATGAGAACCCTCTATGCTGCCCATTGTCACCCATGACCTATATGGGCCCTGCCTTTTCCTGAATGTCACTTCTCTTGTTAATGTGTCTTCTTGTCATCCTTTGCCACTTATTCCTCCTGACTCCAGCTAGGCCCTGGTCGGCACTTTCCAGCTGCCTGTTTAATATGACAGTGAGTAGGAACAAACGTAGGGCCCACATTGATTGTATCAAGCCAGGTCTCCAACATTGTTTTGCAAATTTTAGTTTTCAGGAGTAAACCAAATTCTAAGTACCCTGGAACAAGAAGAGGGAACTTCTACCTGGAATGAATTTTAAGTTTTTTACTTTGGTAATTCATTTTTTCATTTCCAGGAGCATAGAGTCCAGCAGTTTTTTGTTTTTGTTTTTGTTTTTTTAGGAAACCAAATTTCAAACAAAACAGTAATTATGGTATTGTCATCCTAATACATTACCATATAATAACAACTCTGAATTTTCTTATTTTTTTAACTATGAATTGCTCTAAGAATGGGGCACTGGAGAACAACAGGTACTCACCATCATTATAAGACTTTTTTGGAATTTTGGTTCTGGCAAGGTACTAGACCTGCAAAGTCTCCCTATTTCCAATACCTAGAAATTCTGGTTAAAACATAACAAGAGGATTCATAGCGCATAACTGAACTTGCTGTAAAGGAAGCTTCATCCCATGGGGCCAGAAAATAAGTGGGACCTGAAAGCTAAAATGGAAATACATGAGCTGATGATATCATTGCCTGGCTTGAGGGTTCCAGCTCAACAATCTAGGAGCTATGTCTTAGCACAAGACATGAGAACTTGGGTCCTCCAAAGTCAGGGAGCTGGAAGCAAAACCTCTGACTACATCACTAGGGAAAAATTTTTTTTAAAAATCTACTCACCAATGTGGAAGATGACAAGGAAGCAGTGTGTCCCAGCCCGAGCTCTAGGTGGAAAAAGAGTCCCCAAATAAGTGATAACACCAAATCTGTGCCTAGGGTGGGTTTTCTAATTTGAATACACATTATCTCAGTGGTACAGAAGTCTCAAAACTGGGAAAGTTAATATAAAAATTGGTCCCAGACTGATAATAGCTTTGAGTGTCTGACAGAAGCAAACACAAAGGCCTCTGGGGGAACGCTCCCATACCAGGCCAAAAAGGATTTTCCTGTTTTTTGAAAAACCTTTCTAAAGATGTCACAATTTTTAAAAATCACAAAATACATGAAAAAAATGATTTACCTTGAGTAAGTGAGGGAAAAAAAACCCAAAGGAGAATTAGAGCCCCACAAACTTAAAATAATTGAATTATAGTTTGAAATAAAGTAGTTCAAAATGATCAAAATCATTACTAAAGATAAAAATTTAAATCTTAAGAAGAATACAAGGCACAAAGAAAATAGCAAATTTTTTTTTTTTTTTTTTTGGCAGGAGGCGAGGTCTCGCTCTGTCGCCCAGGCTGGAGTGCAGTGGCGGATCTCAGCTCACTGCAGCTCTGCCTCCCAGGTTCACGCCATTCTCCTGCCTCAGCCTCCCGAGTAGCTGGGACTACAGGCACCCACCACCTCGCCCGGCTAGTTTTTATTTTTTTTTAGTAGAGCGGGGTTTCACCGTGTCAGCCAGGATGGTCTCGATCTCCTGACCTCGTGATCCGCCCGTCTCGGCCTCCCAAAGTGCTGGGATTACAGGCTTGAGCTACCGCGCCCGGCCAAAATAGCAAAATTTTAAAAGAACTCAGTATAATACCCAGAAAGTTTTAAAATGCATAGTTACTAAAATTAAAAATTCAGTGATAAGTTAAACAGGAGGTTAAACACAGCTGATGAGAAAATTGTTGAACTAGAAGACAGATGTGAGGATATTAACCAAATACAGCAAGAAGACGAAAAAGAGAGGCAAAATATAAATAAGAGTTAAGGTGCTGGAAGACAGAATGAAATCCAATAGATGTCTAATAGGAGCTCCAGAATGAGAGAGTAGAGAGATGGGAAGAGGCAGTTTTCAAAATATAACAGCAGGCCCGGTGCAGTGGCTCATGACTGTAATCCCAGCACTTTGGAAAGCTGAGGTGGACAGATCACTCAAGGTCAGGAGTTCGAGACCAGCCTGGCCAAACATGGTGAAACCCCATTACTACTAAAAAAATACAAAAATTAGCTGGGCGTGGTGGCAGGTGCCTGTGATCCCAGATACTCGGGAGGCTGAGGCAGGAGAATCCCTTGAACCAGGGAGGCAGAGGTTGCAGTGAGCTGAGATCAGGCCTCTGCACTCCAGCCTGGGTGACAGAGCAAGACTCTGTCTCAAAACAAACAAACTCAGCAGATACATCAGACTGAAAGTGCAGAACATTAAAGGCAAATCTTACAGGGAAGCAAAGGAAATCAAATGAAAACATATAAATGCATGTGACCTTACAAAAGGGAAACACAAGTGGAGGTTGCAGTTCTTGGTTCTGCCACTTGCTGCTGGGCTGTGGCTGTGATTCTGACTTGCCCCTCTGTCATTCATTTCATACCTCCTCACCTCAGGCCAGCCCTCAGCTGGCTAGGCTTTTTGGTTTTTTTGTTGGTTTGTTATGGTTGTTTAATAGAGACGGGGTTTCACCATGTTGGCCACACCAGTCTCGAACTCCTGGCCTCAAGTGATCTGCTTCCTCAGCCTCCCTCAAGTGATTCCCCTGCCTTGGCCTCCCAAAGTGCTGGGATTACAGGTGTGAGCCACTGCACCTGGTCTCGAGCTAGGCTTTTTGTTTTGGTTTGTTTTTGCAGAGGGCAAGGGGGATCTGATCTTCATTCCTGGAGGATTGAGTTCTGGGCCTGCCTGGTTGGAAATGTAGTCGTCTTTCATTAACACTCGCACTGGATATGGCAATATAAAGAGGTGCCCAGGGTGTTCTTCTGGGTTTCATGCATTCACCTTCCTGCCCTCATTGTACAGCAGCAACTTTATTTCCCCTTGAAAACTGTGGTGAATTGTCCCTGATGAGAAAAAATCTTTTGCTTAGGGCCTCTGGTGACTTGCTTCCCTTCCAGCTTTAGCAGGCTTAACTGTAAGCTGAGTTGGTAGGACTGAGCCAGGTCAACAAAGAATGCAACATCTCTGGTTTGGTGTGCAGACTACCCTAGCTAAGTTCCAGATCCTAGTCATTTCCTCGGTGTGGATGCTCCCAGCATCACGTAGTAGACCAGGTGTTTCTGTCTGCCTCCCAGCTTACCTAGAAATATAAAAAGCAGAAGGGACAGGATTCCATTCCTGGAGGACGTTCCACAGTATGACCAGCTGTGTCCAATCCAAGAACATCTCAATATGAAATAACAAGAATTTAAGGGATCATGTCATATGCACTCTATTCCTCCTCCTCCCTTTGCTGCCGCTACTATAAGTTTTTCTCAACAAACCTTCCTTTACATTTCAATAGTATTTGTATGATATGGGGTGTGTATGTGTGTGTGCATATGTCTGCATGCTCACCCATGCCCCTTGCACATTGCTAGCTGTCTCAGCCTGGGTTCCTCAGTAAGTAGAGTTTGTGGGTTAGGGCTCATGTGTTGTTACTTTATGAAGACATGCAATTCCAAGGAGGAGGATGAGAAGCAAGGGGAGTGCAAATGCATGACAGCCCAAATGAGGATGTGGTACTGAGCTGACCACTGTTAAATGTGACCAATTGCTTCATTCAAAGGGGCAGTCCTCCAAAAAATCCATATAAACTGAGTCTCAGGAACCATCCCATAGAGGAGAGGTAGGTGGAAGGATTTATCCACCAGCTCTTGCCTCCCACTGGTCAAAGGTTTGCCCCACAGTGTGTTAACAACCTACACGTCCAGGAAGCACAGGTGTGGGTGCTGAGCAGGGCTTCGCAGCTGTGCCAGCAAGGGAGCCCAGGGAGAAGGAGGCAAGAGGCTTGGGTTCCATCTGACAGTGCCTCTCTAAAGTCAGCCAGAGCACATGCAAAGCTGGTCACCACAGTGACAACCAGACAAGAGATAAGTGGGGTCATTAGTCACGAATGAATGCTTGTGTTGGACACACTGACTAAAAACCCTGTTGTGTGCCTGTATTGACCAGCTGCTAGTCTAAGCTTCAAATTCAGCAGGACTATTAATCCCTTAGTGCTAGAATTCCTTTATTGGGTATTAAATTTTCTATACAATGGGGACATGGAACAAAAATTGTGGACAGAGGTCACTGAGTATTTGTGAGATGATCCATCTTCAATTCTACTACTTAGTTCCCTGACTCATGTACTCTGGCTAATGAAAGAACTGCATCATATATTGAGCTGGTACAAAGAATATTCTTAATCTTACAGGTAGCACTTTATATTGAAAGCTTTTATTTAACTGAGGCCATCAGTGAAGTATAATAGGTCATTCCACCATTCTGTAAGGCCAGCTGCTTCTGGGTGTTGGGTATCACATAAGACCAGTGATTCTCATTTGCTATAACCTGTTATTTAACATGGGATCCTTGGTTAGAAGCAATATTGTTCAAGAAACTACAATCATTTATAAGGCCTCCAGTAAGTCCCCAGACAGGGGCTCTGGCAAAGCATGACCAAAGCCAAGTCTCTGAATCCTTCATGGGTCTTACTGTATGCTGATCTGTCCGTAGACACTGGAAGCATGATTAGATCTAAAGGTCAAAATCAGATCGTACCAGATCAGCAGAGAAGCCTTTTCATGCTCTGAGCTCACTGAAACCTGGTAGCTTTTCATTCACCTCTCAAGTGGGTACTGGAGCACACACAGATCTTATACTTGTTGCCTCGAAAACATGTGCCTTCTTTTGGTAGAAGGTGCAGTGCACAGCACCCTTCCCTTATTCTGACGCGTTGATGCAGTGGACTAGCCAATGTGATGTCTTTTGGGTTGGCATGGTAGTAAAAGTCCCTTGTCCTTAGGGCCACATTGTTCCAGTGACCATAGATCATGATATTTTCAATATTGAATATATCACTGTTTATTCCTTCACTGTTTTGTTTTTGTTTTGGGATTGGAGTCTTGCTCTGCTGCCCAGGCTGGAGTACAGTGGCCCTGGCACGATCTCAGCTTGCTGCAACCTCCACCTCCCAGGTTCAGGCAATTCTCCTGCCTCAGCCTCCCCAGTAGCTAGGATTACAGGGGCATGCCACCACGTCCGGCTAATTTTTGTCTTTTTTTTAGTAGAGACAGCGTTTCACTGTATTGGCCAGGCTGGTCTCGAACTCCTGACCTCAAGTGATCTGCCCGCCTCAGCCTCCCAAAGTGCTGGGATTACAGGAGCAAGTTCATTGTGCCCAGCCTATTCCTTTACTGTTGAATGATTAGCCATTAAGATTTTAACTTAAAAATTTTAAATAATTGATGTCATTTATTTTAACCTTAGGATTAGTTTTTAAAACTAGAATTAATGAATCAGAGGAAATATATTTGAGGTTCCAGATATATTTTTCCAAATTTTTTAATGAAAAGCTTATAACCAATTTATGTTCCCATTATCTTCATAGGATAGTGCCTCTCATAGCACCCTTGCCATCAATAAGTATTGTTTTCCCCAATGTCTACTTATTTAATAGCTGGGAAAACAGTATTTCATTTTTTCAGTTTAAATTTCTTTGATTATGAGTAAAGCTATTTTTTCATCTATCCAGCCATTTTTATTTCCTCTTCCACAGAAATTTACATGCCTTTTACTTGTATTTTTATTCTATTTTCCAAACTTGCTTTTTATGTTTATTTTTATTTTTAAAATTCTATAAACTTACCTAAATGACCAAAGGATCAATCAGTTTGGAAGGATGATCTACTAACTGGATTCTGTTGATGTTTTAATATTTTCTTGTCAGTTTGGTACATGCTCTTTATGTAGTAAGGATGGTAATCCTTTTACTTATTTGTTGCAAATATTAAGCACTTGGTTTACAATATGTTTTGAAATAAAAATAAAGAAAAAAACATTTTGAATTTTCTATTGTTAAATCTCAGGCATATTCTTGGAGAGTCATCTATCTAGTGATTGAAATTTACTTATATTTCTTTGGAGTTTTCTATGGTTTCATTTTTTAAATTAATCTCTTTTTTTTTTTTTTTTTGAGACAAAGTTTCACTCTTGTTGTCCAGGCTAGAGCACAATGGCACAATCTCGGCTCACTGCAACCTCTGCCTCCCGGGTTCAAGCAATTCTTCTGCCTCAGCCTCCTGAGTAGCTGGGATTACAGGCGACTGCCACCGTGCCCAGATAATTTTTGTATATTTAGTAGAGATGGGGTTTCACCATGTTGACCAGGCTGGTCTTGAACTTCTGACTTCAAGTGATCTGCCCACCTCGGCCTCCCAAAGTGCTGGGATTACAGGCGTAAGCCACCACACCTGGCCCTAAATTAATCTCTTAAAATTCACATATAATTATTGTTCTGTATCAAAATGCACCCAAATCTGTCCAATATTAAGGTCTTCACTGAAGTCATTCCATTCACTTATCACCTAACTCTTTCTCATCTTCCTCCTCTCAGCTGACAGGTGGCTTCACCAAAGAGACCTTCCCTGAGCCATCTGTCTAAATTCCTTCTGTTGTACTCTTTAATAGATTCCTTATCCTGTATGGCATTCATAATAATCTGTAATTATATATTTAGTTCTTTAATTGTTTAATGCCCCCCATCTACTGTATTCTAAATTCTATGAGAGCAGAGACAGTATTATTCTTTCTTATAGAATATCCATATCTTTATTAATACAGTGTTTGGCATAAAATAAATAAAGGTTGAATGATTGAATGAACCATGAACTTCCTCTACTTTCTGCCCTCCCACAGACAAAATTACATTTGTCTTTGTTCAAACTTAATAGTACAACCACTTTCCTCCACTGCAGACTCAGGGAGCTTGTGTTCACTCCTCCCATCCATGGCTCATCCATCCACCCGTGCTCGGGATGGCAACCCCATCTTCCTGTCCCTGAGAAATCTGCCTCATCAGTCCTTTCCTCCCTCTGGTATTTTCTCCCTCCATCTCCACTGTCTTTTCCTCTTAGCATATAAACCTACTCAAAATCTGCCCACTCTCACATAGAATTATACCTAAATTACCCCCTTTCTTCTCCTTGCATTTCCACTACAATTTTTAAAATAAATCTTATTGGCGTAACATTTACATACAATGAAATGCACCCATTTTTAGTGTGCAGATTGATGACTTTTGATAAAGGCACATGTTCTTATACTGGCCACAGTGAAGATATAGAACATTTCCATTGCCAGCCAAGTGTTCTCTTACCCTTTTCCAGTCAATTCCCACATTCCCTCAGTCCACCCCAGCACCAGTAATCACTAATCTACTTTCTACCACTGTTTGTTAATTTGTATCTTTTAGAGTTTTACATAATTGGAATTGTACAGTATGCAGCCTTTTGTTTCTGGCTTTTCTCTCAACAGTTAAAAAAAAACAAAAAACAAAAAACGATTTATCCATTGTGTGCATTAGTAGTTTGCTCTTATTGATGAATAGTAGCCCATTGCATGGGTTTACTGCAATTTTTTTCATTCATTCACCTGTTGACAGACATTTAGGTGTTTCTGGCTTTTTGCCATTATGAACAAAGGTGCATTCAACATTTGTATACAAGTCTTTGTGTGATATATGTTTATGTTTTTATTTCTTTTGTGTAAATACATAGGAAAGTGATGGCTGGGTTTTATGGTGTGTTTAACTTCTTAAGAAACTGTCAAACTAGTTTCCAAACTGGTTGCACTCCTTTACATTCCTAGAGAGTTCCAATGGCTCCACATCCTCGCCAGCACTTGGTATGTTAGTTTTAAAACTGAAGACATCCTAATATATCTAATCGTCTGTAGAAGATACTGATGAAGCATCTGTTGAAATGTTTTGCCCATTTAAAAAATTATGTGATCTTTCTTCTTATTGAATTTTTAAAGTTCTTTATGTATTTTAGATACAAATCCTTTTCAGATATATTTTGCAAATATTTTATTCCAGTCTATGTTGTGCTTTATTTTTATAATAGTGCTTTTTGAAAAGCAAAAGCTTTACATTTTGGTGAAGTACAATTTATTGTTTTTTTCTTTTATAGTTCATATTTATAGGGCCCATTTAAGAGTTTTTTGCTTAATGCAGGATCATTCCAACTTCTCTGATGTTTTCTTGCAGTAGTTTTATAATTTTTATGTTTATTTTTTGGTTAGGTCTATTACCTATTTTAAATTAATATTTGTGAACTGTGTGAGGTAGGGGTTGAGGTTCTTTTTCCCATATGCCTCTCTTCAGTTGTTCCAATACTATTTCTTTTCTTTTCGTTCTTTTTTTTTTTTTTTTTTTTTGAGATGGAGTTTCTCTCTTGTTGCCCAGGCTAGAGTGCAATGACGCGATCTTGGCTCACCACAACCTCTGCCTCCAGGATTCAAACAATTCTCCTGCCTCAGCCTCCCGAGTAACTGGGATTACAGGCACGCGCCACCATGCCCAGCTAATTTTGTGTTTTTAGTAGAGATTGGGTTTCACTACGTTGGCCAGGCTGGTCAACTCCCAACCCCAGGAGATCTACCGCCTAGGCCTCTCAAAGTGCTGGGATTACAGGCGTGAGCCACAGTGCCCGGTCCACCATTATTTCTTAAAATGCCATCCTTTCTTCCACTGATTTACCTTGGCAAGTCATTGAACCATATATGTATGGACTGTTTCTGGATTCTTTACTCTGTTCTATTGGTCTATATGTACATCTTTATGCCAAAACCATGCTATTGTGATTAATAAGGCTCTTTAGTAAGTTTTGAAATTGGCTAGCTTAAGTCCTCCAATTTTGTTCTCTTTTCTCAAAATATTTTGGCTATTCTAAGTCCTTTGAATTTCTACACGGAGTTTAGAGTCATCTTGTCAATTTGTTTTTTGACTGTGCTTGTGATCCAGATTATGTTGAATTTATAGACCAATTAAAGAAGACTTAATCATTTTACAATATTGAGTCTTTCAATTCATAAATATGGTATTTATCTCCATTTATTTGGGTATTATTTCATTTATCTCAGTAATGTTTTTTAAGTTTAAGTGTACATGTCTTGCACCGTATTTTGTTAAATATATCCCAGTGTTTTCCACTGTTTAGTACTGTTATACATGGTATGGTTTAAATTTCCATTTCCAATTGTTGATTACTAGAATATAGATAAACTTTTTTTTTTTTTTTTTTTTTTTTTGAGATGAGTTTCACTTTTGTCGCCCAGGCTGGAGTACAATGGCGCAATCTTGGCTCACTGCAACCTACACCTCCTGGGTTCAAGTGATTCTCTTGCCTCAGCTTCCCGAGTAGCTGAGGTTACAGGCGCCCACCACTACACCTGACTAAGTTTTTGTAAATTTAGTAGCGACGGGGTTTCACCATGTTGGCCAGGCTGGTCTCAAACTCCTGACCTCAGGTGATCCACCCACCTTGGCCTCCCAGAGTGCTGGGATTACAGGCGTGAGCCACCGCGACCGGCCTAGATTACCGTTTTTTTCTTGAGACAGACTATCGCTCTTGTTGCTCAGGCTGGAGTGCAATGGCCCGATCTCGGCTCACAACTTCCACCTCCCAGGTTCAAATGATTCTCCTGCCTCAGCCTCCTGAGTAGCTGGGATTACAGGCATGCGTCAACATACCCGGCTAATTTTGTATTTTTAGTAGAGACAGGATTTCTCCATGTTGGTGAGGCTTGTCTCGAACTCCTGACCTCAGGTGATCCACCCACCTAGGTCTCTCAAAGTGCTGGGATTATAGGCACGAGCCACCGTGCCCGACCTAGATAGACCTTTTTTTTTCATCCATTTTGGATACTGCGACTTTACTAAATACATGTGTTTGGTATAGTACGTTTTGTAGTTGTTAGGATTTTCCATGTATGCAATCATGTCATCTGCAAATAAGGGCAGTTTTACTTTTCGCTTTTCAATCTCGATATTTTTCATCTCTTTTATTTCTTTATATTATCAATTAGTATTTAAGGGGACTATTAAATATAATTGGTGAGAGTAGATATTCTTGTCTAGTTCCTGATTTGGGGAGAAAAGCATTCCAAATCTCACCGTTAAGAGTTATCTTAGCTGTAAATTTTTCATAGGTGCTATTCATCAGGTTAAGGAAGTTCCTTGCATTTCTAGTTTTCTGGGAGTTTTTATCATGAATGGTTGCTGTATTTTTTCTGCATCTATCTGTCTGCTCCTATGCTAGATTTAGGACTGGGATGAGAGTCCCAGTATAAATAGCACTGAATCCACTGGCAGCGGCTATGTGACACAGGAAAATGGAACAGACAAGCTTGGGGTTACAAACTCAGACAGTCATTGACACTCTTTCTCCCAAACATCCCTGAAGCTATTTCAAATTTTCCAGTTAGAGGAGGCTTAATTATTCCCGTCACAAATACTCCTGAAGCACAAAGCACTGATAATATAATGAATGTTAATTCGGTCAGATTGTTTTCCTAACATCAAACTGACAAGCACTGAGGAACTCGGAAGAGGCGTGAGAGGTAACGTTGAAACCCAGTAAGCCCTGGGAGGGGCAGGTTAAGATAAGCCGCCAGAGCGGGAAGCAATCCAAGAAGAGGAGAGAGATGTCAAAGAACGGAAGTGAGAGGAGGCCATAGATAGGTTTTACATTCTCATTGAGAGCCCTGGTGATAACCATTATGCCATTGAAATCCTATTCTCCTACATTAATTCTTTCTTCAACAAGGAAGGTTACAAACAAGTATTTTAAAACACAATTATGCTCTGAGCTGTTTTTGGCAAGTGTGCCCAAGGACTATTTTGGAAGACTGAATCCTCGTTCAGTTCACAGCTATCTCTCTAGTCCAGATCACTCCAATCAGGCTCTCCAGCATATTATCTTCCAGACCAGCATTCCTCACTGTGTGCTTTATAGAGCACTATTTCAGAGGAGAGTTAATAGATACATATACACACTCAAAAAAAAAAAAAAAAAAAAAACACAAAAAAGAACAATAATTCCATGAGTGTTGCTAAACATGTATGTTTATATTAGAATTCAATAAGACTGTGGATCTACAAATGAGCATAGTGAATTTTCAAAAGGATGTTATAGTATACAGCATTGTATGTGGTATTTAAGTTGGAAATAAAACTTAGACTTCTGAACTTTGAGTCTAATGGATTCAAGAGGTCTGGTAGAAATACTACTTGACTTCAAGACAGAAAGTCCACTTTCAATTTCCAGCTCTTCTGTTTAGAGTCTATCTAGGGGTGGTTATTTACAATTTCTTTCTTTCTTCATCAATATAAAGATAATTATTTGACTTACCTCATAGGGTTAATCATAAAGATTAGTATACGTAAAATCACCCAGTCAATATCTGATGCTGAATAAATGTAAGTTCTCTTTTTAATTCCAAACCACAATCTCTTAAAGAAAAGGCAGATTTTAAAAATTCATCGTGAATTGTATAACACAATTACCATGAATTATCAGTGAATTAACTGCAATCTAATTAATATTTACAATATTACCTATAGAAACTGACCTAATTTAAGGTCAGTTAACAAGTAAAAGGAATATGAGTTAACATTAAACATAAGATATTTAATGTATATATAACACATGAACTGCCATTCACATTATGAACATTCTAGGGAAGTCTAGTGCCTGCATGAGAAACAGAATGATCCAAGCCTTTAGGGGAACACTGTAGTTTGTGACTTTAGAATAGAAATAAAACTTATTGACCCATTGGTAGGAGAATATCAGTGCAATTGTAGCGAAACAAAGCAAATATTGAAAGAAAAGGGGCACTCTGAAGCAGCATAGCAAAAGAAAAGGCACAATTGAAGTCCTTGCCTCATACATTGGACATTTGACCTCGGACATCTTGTAGGGCTTTAGTTGCTTTAAATGTGAAATGGAAATAACACTTCCCCCACCTGGGGGCAGAGGCTGGATCAGATTCTCTTTTTCCGTTCTCAGTTCTGCATTTCCTTTGCACAGCTTTAACTTTTGATCTTGGCCTCATTGTCCAAAACTATTCAATGTCCAAAACTATTCAAAGTCCAAAATTGCAAAACGGTATGGGCAAATACAAAATCCTACTACTAATTGTGTATGTAACTGCTGAGATTAAGTTTTGTGACTTAAAATTCTCTGACGTGAATCCTAAAGCTCTCAATTTGTTCATTATGCCCACATAGTCTCTTATCTTAGAACTGAAGAGGAAAGCTTTCATCCTTGCAGCTTTAAACCAAGGCATTTGAGTCTTAGTCGGTAGCTTTGGTAGTGCGGCCAGCCTGAAGAGTACACCACTAGGTGGCGCTGAAGATACGGCTGTAGAAGGAGTATTGTCCATAAACACCACAAGCGTTTTTCCCCGTGGGTTCCTCTATTAGCCAGTGCCAGCCTACTGTTTGCTTTATTGTCAGGGATATTGGGGATGTCTTGGCTTGAGTCTGATGCAAACAGTCCCTCTGCAGTGCTCAGCAGTTTGTAAAGGAGGTCTGGGGCCTGGCAATAGTGTCTCCAAGGCCTTATGAAAAGATCATTAATGACCCTTTCTTTCTGTCTCCTGCCTCCACCTTCCGTCAGTCCCCAAGTCTGGCGGCCTATCCTGTGTTTCTTCAACCATTCATTCAAACATCTACTGCACGCTTTTTTTTTTTTGAGACAGAGTTTCGCTCTTGTCTCCCAGGCTGGAGTGCAATGGCGTGATCTCGGTGCAACCTCCACCTCCCAGGTTCACTGCAACCTCCACCTCCCAGGCTCACTACCTCAGCCTCCCGAGTAGCTGGGATTACAGGCACGTGCCACCATGCCCAGCTAATTTTGGATTTTTAGTAGAGACAGGGTTTCACCATGTTGGCCAGGCTGGTCTCGAACTCCTGACCTCAGGTGATCTGCCCGCCTCGGCCTCCCAAAGTGTGAGGATTACAGGCGTGAGCCACCACTCCCGGCCTATTGCATGCTCTTATGGATCAGGCATACAGCTAAGAGTACTGTGGTTTGAGAGACACATAACTCTAGCATTTCTTTCTTGATCTGCCATTAGTACCGAACCCAGGTACCGTGCATTAGGGTGACTGCTCAGGCTCTGCACTTAGGGGATCAGGCTGCTGGCAGATAAGCTGTATTTCAAGGAGGGGATAGAGTGGATATATTGTGGTTCTTATATTTACAACCAGCCCAGAATTCCTCCCTTCTCCAAAACACAACATCTGCATGAGGGCCTATAGCCTCCGTCCATCCTCCCATATCCATCTTCCATTCTTCACCATTTTTTCTCTTTCACATAGCTCTTGATACTTATTTTAATTGAACTCTAAGGCAATGTAGTATTTGGTCATTTTTTTTTAAAGTAAAAAGTCTGTTGGGAATACACTTATAAACTGGAATATTACTCAGCAATGAAAAAAAGTGAGCTATTAAGCTATCAATTAAAAGACATGGAAGTGACTGGGTGTGGTGGCTCATGCCTGTAATCCCAGCACTTTGGGAGGCTGAGACGTGCAGATCACTTGAGGCCAGGAGTTCGAGACCAGCCCGGCCAACATGGTGAAACCTCCATTTCTACTAAAAATACAAAAATTAGCCAGGTATGGTGGTGTGCACCTGTAATCCCAGCTACTCAGGAGGCTGAGGCAGGAGAATCGCTTGAACCCAGGAAGCAGAGGTTGCAGCCTGGGTGACAGAGTGAGACTCCATCTCAAAAAAAAAAAAAAAAAAAAAAAAAAAAAGACAAGACATGGAGGAAACTTAAATGCATATTGCCAAGTAAAGGAAGCCAATCTGAAAAGGCTACATACTGTGTGATTCCAACTATATGATGTTCTGGGAAAGACAAGGCTATGAAGACAGTGAAACGATCAGAGGTTGCCAGAGGTTCAGGGGGAGGGAGGAGGAGATAAATAGGCGGAACACAGGAGATTTGTGGGGCAGTGAAACTATTCTGTGTAATACCATAATGGTGGATACGTGTCACACATTTGCCAAAACCCACAGAATGGACAACACAAAGAATAAACCCTAATATAGACTATGGTCGTTAGTTAATAATGATACAGCAATATTGGCTCTTCAATTGTAACAAATAGTTGCAAGGAGTTAATAACAGGGGAAACAGAGGATGAGGGTAGAGAGTATATGGGGACTCTACTTTCTGCTTAATTTTTCTGTAAACCAGAAAAGTCTATTAATTTTTAGAAATGCCTGAGAGGGGCCGGGCGTAGTGGCTCATGCCTGTAATCCCAACACTTTGGGAGGCTGAGGCGGGTGGATCACCTGAAGTCAGGAGTTCAAGACCAGCCTGATCAACATGGTGAAACCCGTCTCTACTAAAAATACAAAAAATTACCTGGGCGTGGTGGTGGGTGCCTGTAATCCCAGCTACTTGGGAGGCTGAGGCAGGAGAATCGCTTGAACCTGGAAGTGGAGGTTACAGTGAGCTGAGATGGCACCACTGCACTCCAGCCCAGGTGACAGTGCGAGACTCTTTCTCAAAAAAAAAGAAAAGAAATAAAAGAAAAGTCTGAGAGGAAATGCCTCATTTTACATGGTGCTTTACAGTTTTCACATTACTCCATTTGATTCTCACATGAACACCACAAGATGGAAAAGACTAGAACTGCCCTAAGTTCACAGATTCATCATTGAGGTCAAAGAAATCAAGCGACTTCTGGAGGCCTCACAGCTAATAAGCAGCAAGGCAACGACTTGAACCCAGGTCTTCTGGTTCCAGGTCCAGAGCTCTTTTCTCTACATTCTAAACACTTGCAAGCAGGGGAAATGTTGTCAGTCCCCTACATTCTCCAGTGACTATTCTGTGTCTCTCCTAGGGTTTTAGGTGAGCTCAGTTTGATAGAGGTGTACAACATAAAGTATAACTCAAGACTTCACACTAAGGCTGACATGATTTAATGCAAGGATCTCATGCAGAAAACAGCATCTTCAATGTACTTTCTTCTCCCAACACTACCACCCATTCTTTCCTCCAGCATCTTTTGGTATTTTAGCTTCCTCTACACTTTTAGAATACTCTATTACAGCAAGAATGAAAGCACAGAGACCAGCTAGAAGAGGCTGGGGACACTTTTATATAGCCTCATACTGAGAATGTGGGATTGTTCTCTTAAGAGAACCACAGTGGCTTTTGATGGGATGTGGGCCTTCTAGAAGGCATCATCCCAGGGCAAACCATTGTTAGCTCTGAGACTGCACAGAACCAGTTTTCAACAGTGACACCTCGTGATACTGAGAATCAATAGCAGTAGAAGCCTGGAGCCCCTAATTTTCTCTTTTGGGGGGTTATGGAGACCATCCTGACTCCTCTGGAGGCTGCATAAACCTCCAGAATTCCTCAACATGGTGGCCAAGGGGAATGAAAGTTCCCAAGACAGGCACCTGCTTTCAGCAAATTAGCCATTTGGCCCCTTGTGCAATTGAATAGAAAAATAAAAAAAGATTGTGATCATGTTTGCACCTTGAGGTTGGGGAGCAGTTCACAAAAACTACAGCAGGGAATGTGTAATCTGGAAAGACACGTTTTGGAAAGGACTGAAGTAGATTGGGAATGTCCATATAATGACCAGGGCAAAGTAGATGCAATGGAAGCGTCGTCTGACTGTGATTCTTATGTGATGGCTGTCTCTACTGCAGTATGTTCTCGCCAGCCTCAGGAAGGTAGATGAAACTTAAGTAAGTAGAGATGTGGTCTGAAAGGGGAAGATCAATCTAGAAGGTGAAGAGATTAGTGGTGAAATGTCTGGGGAAAGCGGAGCTTTTCCTATGAGAAATAGACTGTGGTTTAGAAAGTCATGGCAAAGGTAACTTTTAATTAATTAATTAATTAATTTATTTATTTATTAGATGGAGTCTTGTTCTGTTGCCCAGGCTGGAGTTCAGTGGCATGATCTCAGCTCACTGCAATCTCTGCCTCGCAGGTTCAAGTGATTCTCCTGCCTCAGGATCCTGAGTAGCCGGGATTACAGGCACCCACCACAATGGACCTGGCTAATTTTTGTATTTTTAGTAGAGACCGGGTTTCACCATGTTGGTCAGGCTGGTCTCAAACTCCTGACCTCAAGTGATCCACCTGCCTCAGCTTCCCAAAGTGCTAGGATTACAGGTGTGAGCCACTGCACCTGGCCTATCAAAGGTAACTTATTTTCACATTTGTTACCCGCAGTTTTGAGGAACAGTGGGGAACAGGAGAGATGCAGCCTCTGTTTCCATGGAGTCTACTACATTCTGAGGGGGAAGGCAGACGTTCTAATGGGGAGCACAGCTCAGATGAAAACGACAGCCCAGATGAGCTGCTATTTCTTTCACCTTGCCCAGCCCACCAGACTTCTACCATTGCTATTGCTGAGATAGAGCCCTGCACCCTTGTTACGCATTGAGTTGTGTTCCCCACAAAGACACATTGAAGTCCTAACCCCCCAGTGCCTTGTTTATTTGGAAATAGGGTCTCTGCAGCTACAATTATTTAAGATGAGGTCATATGGGGAGCAAGGTGAGCTCTTAATCTGATCTGACTGGTGTATTTTTAAGAGGCGGGGAGAAAGACACATGGGCAAGAGAATACCATGTGGAGACACAGACGCACAAGGGGAGGATGCCTGGTGACCATAGAGGCGGAAATGGGACGACGCATCAATCAGCCGAGGGATGCCAAGCACTGCCAGCAAACACCAGACGCTTGATGGGCCCAAGGATTCTCCTGTGCAGGTTTCAGAGGGAGCCTGGCCTTGCAGACACCTTGATTCCTGACTTCTGGCCTCCAGAATGGTGAGAAAATGAACTTCTGTTGTTTTAAGTCCCTGGGGTTTGCTACTTTGTTATGATGGCCCTGGAAAACTAGCAGAGCCCTCATCTCTTGCCCTAAGTGAACTTACCCATCTCCGTAATTTAAAAACCATCTGTTTGCTGATGACTCCCAAGTAAGACAGTAAAGCTTCATTAGATGAACAGTGACCCTACTTCTTCCATATTTCCATTTCTACAAACCAGACTTTATTGGAGAAGATACTGTTGGAGAGGAGGGGAGATGAGAGGAGTTGTGGCCACACATCGGAGAGAAAAACAAGTTAACTCTTGGCTTTTGAGCTTCCAAAGACGGGGGTCCACAGCTCTAAGGGTTTTTGAAGGATGATTTTTAATTGCTTACGCTTTGGCCTCACATGCTGACTTTACAAATTAATCCTGAGGTTAGATAAGATTCTATTGGATCTCTAGCCAACACCCCATCTTCCACTCCAGCTTCTATAACTGGCTGCTGAACACATCTAGTTGAGTGTCTCACACACATCTCAAACCAGCATGTTCAAAGCTAAGTTCTAGATTTGCCTCCCTAACCAGTTTATCCCCTATTTCCATCACCACCATGCTAGTCCAAGGGATTACACTTCCCTCCTCCTGGAAGTTTTTGGAAATAGCCCAATTGCAATCCCCGCCTTCACATTTGCCTCCAACAGTCTATTCTCCACTTAAGAGAGTTGCCTCATAGCTACCCTGCTTAAAATCTTTAAAAAATCTTCCCAATGCCCTTACAATAGTCTCCTTAATCCTTCCCATAGCCACAAGCCCCTGTGTAATCCATCTAACCCCTGCCTACTCTCCAACTTTGCCATGGGTTACTCTCCCTGTCACTTACTGCATTCCAATCATCCTGGCTTCTTTCCTTCTTTTCAAACATGCCAAACTCTCTCCCACCCAATTCCCTGTCCCAGGAGAGGGAACAGCTCACGTGAAGGCATTTCCATGGCTGGCTCCTTCTCTGCCTTGGGTCTTAACTTAAAACTCATCTCCACGGAGAGAGCTTTCCTAACTCCTTAGTCTATAGTAGGGGCTCCTGCATTTGTCTCTCATGGCACTCTGTTCTTTCCTTTAAGTACTTACTATAATTTGCAATATATATTTATGTATTAGTATCAGCCGCTCCCCCCATCCCCCCATGCTCCATCCTGCCCAGACTATAAGCTCTTTGGAGACAGGTCTGTCTTGTTCATCAGTACATATTTGGTGTTGGGCACATATTAAGTGCTCAAGAAAGTTGAAGGAATGAATGAATTATACAGTTAAAATTTCACTGTGGTAAGTCCTGGAAAGGACAAATAAGGGTTATTTGCTCTGATAACAAACTTTAACACAACTCGACCGAGGCTGGGATTATTGGAGGGCTGGTCTGGGGAAGTGATGCTTAAGTTGAGACCCAACAGACTGGTATCACATAGAAGGCCTTCGTGACTCAGGGGAGTAGTATGCGCAAAGGCCCTGAGGTGGAAAGGAGCACAGTATGTTCTAGGATCTGAAAGGTAGAACTCAAAGCAAGAAGGAGAAATATTCTAGAAGAGGCAGGTGAGGCAGGCTGGAGGCTGACCAGGTAAGACCTTCAGGAGATGTGGAAGAGTTTGGAGTAATGAGAAGCCATTTTAAGTACAGGAATGATTCCATCAAATTTGTGTAAGATCAGTCTGGCTGCTGGGTGGAGGCTTTCTAAGATGGGGTTGAAGAGGGATGGGGCGAGAGTCAGGACAGCTGTAGAATGAGTCCACAGGAGGCAATGTGAGAAACTGTGGCTTGAACTAGGCTGAGGGAAGCAGAGCTGAACAGACAATTTCCAAACATACTTAGAAAGATATGCAAAGAAGACTGATCCTTGTCTTCAAGACTTACTTTTTATCACCACCGACCCCACAGAAATACAAACTACCATCAGAGAATATTATAAACACCTCTACGCAAATAAACTGGAAAATCTAGAAGAAATGGATAATTTCCTGGACACTTACACTCTTCCAAGACTAAACCAGGAAGAAGTTGAATCCCTGAATAGACCAATAGCAGGCTCTGAAATTGAGGCAACAATTAATAGCCTACCAACCAAAAAAAGTCCAGGACCAGATGGATTCACAGCTGAATTCTACCAGAGGTACAAGGAGGAGTTGGTACCATTCCTTCTGAAACTATTCCAATCAATAGAAAAAGAGGGAATCCTCCCTAACTCATTTTATGAGGCCAACATCATCCTGATACCAAAGCCTGGCAGAGATACAACAAAAAAAGAGAATTTTAGACCAATATCCCTGATGAACATCGATGCAAAAATCCTCAATAAAATACTGGCAAACCGGATTCAACAACACATCAAAAAGCTTATCCACCATGATCAAGTGGGCTTCATCCCTGGGATGCAAGGCTGGTTCAACATTCGCAAATCAATAAACATAATCCAGCATATAAACAGAACCAAAGACAAGAACCACATGATTATCTCAATAGATGCAGAAAAGGCTTTTGACAAAATTCAACAGTCCTTCATGCTAAAAACGCTCAATAAATTCGGTATTGATGGAATGTACCTCAAAATAATAAGAGCTATTTATGACAAACCCACAGCCAATATCATACTGAATGGGCAAAAACTGGAAAAATTCCCTTTGAAAACCGGCACAAGACAGGGATGCCCTCTCTCACCACTCCTATTCAACATAGTGTTGGAAGTTCTGGCTAGGGCAATCAGGCAAGAGAAAGAAATCAAGGGTATTCAGTTAGGAAAAGAAGAAGTCAAATTGTCCCTCTTTGAAGATGACATGATTGTATATTTAGAAAACCCCATTGTCTCGGCCCAAAATCTCCTTAAGCTGATAAGCAACTTCAGCAAAGTCTCAGGATACAAAATTAATGTGCAAAAATCACAAGCATTCTTATACACCAGTAACAGACAAACAGAGAGCCAAATCAGGAATGAACTTCCATTCACAATTGCTTCAAAGAGAATAAAATACCTAGGAATCCAACTTACAAGGGATGTAAAGGACCTCTTCAAGGAGAACTATAAACCACTGCTCAGTGAAATAAAAGAGGACACAAACAAATGGAAGAACATACCATGCTCATGGATAGGAAGAATCAATATCGTGAAAATGGCCATACTGCCCAAGGTAATTTATAGATTCAATGCCATCCCCATCAAGCTACCAATGAGTTTCTTCACAGAATTGGAAAAAACTGCTTTAAAGTTCATATGGAACCAAAAAAGAGCCCGCATCTCCAAGACAATCCTAAGTCAAAAGAACAAAGCTGGAGGCATCACGCTACCTGACTTCAAACTATACTACAAGGCTACAGTAACCAAAACAGCATGGTACTGGTACCAAAACAGAGATATAGACCAATGGAACAGAACAGAGTCCTCAGAAATAATACCACACATCTACAGCCATCTGATCTTTGACAAACCTGAGAGAAACAAGAAATGGGGAAAGGATTCCCTATTTAATAAATGGTGCTGGGAAAATTGGCTAGCCATAAGTAGAAAGCTGAAACTGGATCCTTTCCTTACTCCTTATACGAAAATTAATTCAAGATGGATTAGAGACTTAAATGTTAGACCTAATACCATAAAAATCCTAGAGGAAAACCTAGGTAGTACCATTCAGGACATAGGCATGGGCAAAGACTTCATGTCTAAAACACCAAAAGCAATGGCAGCAAAAGCCAAAATTGACAAATGGGATCTCATTAAACTAAAGAGCTTCTGCACAGCAAAAGAAACTACCATCAGAGTGAACAGGCAACCTACAGAATGGGAGAACATTTTTGCAATCTACTCATCTGACAAAGGGCTAATATCCAGAACCTACAAAGAACTCAAACAAATTTACAAGAAAAAAACAAACAACCCCATCAAAAAGTGGGCAAAGGATATGAATAGACATTTCTCAAAAGAAGACATTCATACAGCCAACAAACACATGAAAAAATGCTCATCATCACTGGCCATCAGAGAAATGCAAATCAAAACCACAATGAGATACCATCTCACACCAGTTAGAATGGCGATCATTCAAAAGTCAGGAAACAACAGGTGCTGGAGAGGATGTGGAGAAATAGGAACACTTTTACACTGTTGGTGGGATTGTAAACTAGTTCAACCATTATGGAAAACAGTATGGCGATTCCTCAAGGATCTAGAACTAGATGTACCATATGACCCAGCCATCCCATTACTGGGTATATACCCAAAGGATTATAAATTATGCTGCTATAAAGACACATGCACACGTATGTTTATTGCAGCACTATTCACAATAGCAAAGACTTGGAATCAACCCAAATGTCCATCAGTGACAGATTGGATTAAGAAAATGTGGCACATATACACCATGGAATACTATGCAGCCATCAAAAAGGATGAGTTTGTGTCCTTTGTAGGGACATGGATGCAGCTGGAATCCATCATTCTTAGCAAACTATCACAAGAACAGAAAACCAAACACCGCATGTTCTCACTCATAGGTGGGAACTGAACAATGAGATCACTTGGACTCAGGAAGGGGAACATCACACACCGGGGCCTATCATGGGGAGGGGGGAGGGGGGAGGGATTGCATTGGGAGTTATACCTGATGTAAATGACGAGTTGATGGGTGCAGCACACCAACAAGGCACAAGTATACATATGTAACAAACCTGCACGTTATGCACATGTACCCTACAACTTACAGTATAATAATAATAAATAAATTTAAAAAAAAATAAAAAAAAAAAAAAAAAAAAGACTTACTTTTTCTGAGCATGGAAAGACACAGAGGAATTGTAGGCCGGGCGCGGTGGCTCACACCTGTAATCCCAGCACTTTGGGAGGCCGAGGCAAGGGGATCATGAGGTCAGGAATTTGAGATCAGCTTGGCCAACATGGTGAAACCCCGTCCCTACTAAAAATACAAAAAAAAAAAAAAAAAAAGCCAGGTATGGTGGTGCACACCTGTAGTCCCAGCTACTCAGGAGGGTGAGGCAGGAGAATCCCTTGAATCTGGGAGGTGGAGGTTGCAGTGAGCCAAGATTGTATCACTACACTCCAGCCTGGGCGATAGAGCAAGACCCAATCTCAAGAAAAAACAAAAAAACAAAAAACAGAGGAATGGTAAAGGGAAGAAACAAAGAGGAAAAGAGGAAGAGGAAAGGATTAGGGCCTGGTATAATAAATCCTGAAAGTATTAAAAAGGGAATTCTGGGAGGAGATAGTCTAAGAATTGTGTCCTACCAAATGCTGATGCTCTGATTCTCTTACAAAATCCCCTATGTAACACAGGAGCCCAAAACATATTGGTTTACCACTGGAAATAATCATATTTTGCATAATAGTTTTGGCCTTCAGCCCATCTTCATGCAGTTTCAGATCTGATTTTTTTTTTTTTTTTTTTTTTTGCTACTCGACAGATTGCATTCTTGGTTGCCTTTTAATTGTTGAATTGCTGTTCTTTATCTGCAGTCTCTGACTAGTAACCTTATTATAGCAAGTGCCCAAGACTTAAAAGTAAACAGTGAACAATAAAAATCTACAATAATGAAAATGCTTACATTAAATAAAAATCTCCTAACATGTAGCTGAGCATACTGAAATGGATTGTATGAGTCACCAACTGTATGAATGATTTATTTTAGAAGTTATATCAGCTGGAAAGAAAATAATAAATATATCAATCTCATCATTCAATACCCAGGCCAGCCCAAATACACTCATCACAGAGCCTCTGAATGAAATAGTCTCATGCAGAGATTATTAATCTATAAATAATACCCTAATGGTCTGTTAGTGTTTAAGACTACTGTTTTAAAATATTTATTAGTGGCTTTAAGAGCTGTTTCATATTTCTTTCCACTGTCCCATATATGTTTGCAACTCTGTGTGAGTGTATGTGTGTGTGTATGTGTGTGGGTTTATGTTGTAGCCCACTAAAATAGCCATGCTGTGATAGCCAGATGAAGAATCTGCTCCTGTTTGCAATACTATTTTAAAGACAAGAAAGAAAAGAAAAAAATCTCATAAAATATTAAAGAAAATCCTAATTTTGTTACTTGAGAATACAGAATGGCTTTATGAATAAATAGAGAGATATCTTCTAAAGTCTATTCCTCTTTTATCACAACAGCAAACAGGTATAGCATGGTACTAAGAAAAAGCTGTTTTGCCATCTGTAGTCAATACTTCTGACACCAAATGTGTAGGTTTCCCATACCAAGCAATTCTGATACTGCCTACCTGGAGTTGGTGCAGATCCCCCACATTGAGGGATCAGGCCACGAGACTGCCCTCCACTCAGACGCCAATCACAGGTGGGTCCCCAGGTTACCCACACTTCTGTCCGACTTGGCTACACATCAGGGGTTCTCACAACTCCCCTCAGGTTTGACAATTTGCTAAAACCGCTCACAGAACTCAGGGAAACACTGATGTTTGCTGGTTTACCATATAATAAAGGAGACAGAGGAGCAGCAAGATGAAGAGGTGTATAGGGTGAGGTGGAGAAGGGTCCTGCGTGCAGGGGCTGCTGTCCCGTTACGGTTTGGGTACACCGCCCTCCCAGCATGTGGATGTATTCACCAACCCAGAAGCTCTCCGAACCCCATATGTCAGGGATTTTTATGGAGGTTTCATCACATAGGCATAACCAATTATTAACTCCATCTCCAGGCCCTCTTCCCCTCCTGGAGGATAGGGGGTAGGGCTGAAAGTTCCAAGCGTCTAACCACAGCAGTATCATACATTTTTGGTGAGCAGCCCCCATCCAGGGGCCCACCAACAGTCATCTCATTTGACAAAAGACACTACTGTCACCTAGAACATTTCAAGGAATTTAGGATCTCTGTGTCAGGAACCGGGGTTAAAGACCAAATATTAGAAGAAAAGATGCTCCTTAAGAGAATAAAAGATATCAAAGAAGATCAGTTAATTAAACATTTTACCAAAGGAAATTATAAAAGTTTCAGGAACTCTGTGGCAGCAACTGGGGATGAAGGCCAAATATATCTTCTTATATCCCAATATCACACATGGTGAGAGATTTGATCAGCACTTCACGAAAAAGGAAACCCAAATGTTCAATAGTCATATGAAAAGTTACCCCACTGTCTTCGTAATTAGAGGAACACATATTGAAATAGAAATGAGATATCATAACAGAATGGCTACAATTAAAAAGACTGATGACACCAAGCATTGATGAGGGTGTGGAGCAATGGGAACACTCCTACATTCCTGGCGGGAGTATAATTGATACAACCACAATCGAAAACTGCGTGACAATCTCCATAAGAGATGAACATGTACATACTCAGTTATTCTACTTATAAGAATACAGTTGTATTAATTTTTGATCACTGCCGTAACAGATGACCACAAACTTAGTGGCTTAAAAGAATACCAGTTTATTATCCTACAGTTCTGCAGCTCAGAAGTGGGAAATGGATCTCCTGACTTAAAATCAAGGTGTCAGCAAAGGTGTGTTCCTTCTGGAAACCCTATGAAAGAATCCATTTCCTTAACCATTTCAGCTCCTAGAGGCCCAGGCACAGTGCTTGTCTGATGGTCCCAAAGCTAGCAAAGGAGAGTTCTCACATTACGCCACTGTGACGTCCTCTTCTGTCTCCCTCTTCCACATTTAAGGATGCTTGTGCTACCCTGGGCCTGCCTAGATAATCCAGAATAATCTTCCTACTTTAAGGCTGGCTATTAACAAATTTACTTCCATCTTCTACGTTCATTCCCTCTGCCATGAAATGTAGCACATTCACAGGTTCTAGGGATGAGGACACAGGCATCTTTGAGGGATCATTACTTCACCTGCCATGATAGCCAACAGAAATGCACACATATGTGCTTCCAAAGACACCTACCTCTAAGGTTGCTTAGCACAGTATAATCTTTGTTGGCCAAAAGGTAGAAAAAGCCCAAATGTACATCAGGGGTAGAGTAGATTTTTATATATTGTATATTGTGGTATGTTCATAAAACATAATTCTTTACAGCAGTGAAATAAATGAGTCACAGCTTCAAGCTCCAGCTTGAATGGATCTCACAAACATAACGTTAAGCAAGAAGCCAGACACAAAAAGAATACATATGGTAGTACTCCGCTTACATAAAGTTTAAAAACATGCAAGCCTGCTGCTGGAAGTCAAGGTAGTGGCCTCATGTGGGGAGGAAGAAGAAAAGTGATTAGGAAGAGAGTGAGGGCTTTAGGATGCTTCTGGGTCATGTTCTACTTCTTGACCTGGGTGGTTACATGACACATGTGTTCACTTCATGAGCATTCATTGAGCCATACAAGCAAATGTGTGTACTTTTTGTATCTTTGTAATGCTCCAATAAGATTTTTTTTAAAAACATGGTTGTGGCACTGTTTCTCATCAAATGTTTCTTTCCTATTGGTCTCATCCCTACAAGATAAGCCCTTGAGGACAAGGGTCATGTCTTATCTGTGGATCTCCAGAGTGGATGCTCAATACATGTCAAAAAGATTCAGTCCCGGTGGCTCACGCCTATAATCCCAACACTTTGGGAGGCCGAGGCGGGCGGATCACAAGGTCAGGAGATTGAGACCATCCTGGCTAACATGGTGAAACCCTGTCTCTACTAAAAATACAAAAAAAAAAAAAAAAAAATTAGCTGGGTGTGGTGGTGGGCGCCTGTAGTCCCAGCTACTCAGGAGGCTGATGAGGTAGGAGAATAGCGTGAACCCGGGGGGCGGGGCTTGCAGTGAGCAGAGATCTTGCCACTGTACTCCAGCCTGGGCAACAGAGCCAGACTCCATCTCAGAAAAAAAAAAAAAGATTTAGTCCTTAACAACCACTTCCAAGATAACCGGGGCTGCCACATATGGTTTCTCCGGATGCGCACCACACCACTCCCAGAGCTTGTTATCCACACTGTCTCTGGCTCCACATAAGTAAAGCAATTGTTATCACCTTGTCCAGTGTCATGGATGAGGAAACCCAGGCTGAGAGCCTAAGAGACACATTACAAAGTGAGGGAACAGATCACAAAATTGCCCTGACTCTGACACTAACTGCAAGTTCAGGGGTTCTCCAAACCACTTTCAGGTTTGATATTTACTAGAAGGACTCATAGCTTCGCTGAAAGCTGTTCTACTCAGAGTTATGGTTTATTACAGTGAAAGAAAACAGAATAAAAACAGCTAAGGGAAGAAATGCATGGGGTAGAATCCAGGAAAGTTCCAAACACACAGAGCTTCCAGTTGTGTTCTCCCAGGGAGACATACCCAGTATTACTTTCTCAGTAATGATGTGTGACAATACACATGGAATACTGCCAACCAGGCAAGTTCCCCACGCCTTGGTGTCCAGAGTCTGTGTTGGGCTTCATCACATAGACACGGTCACTGCCCATGTGGTTGGCCTAAGTCCCCAGCCGCTCTAGAAGTTAAGCTGATACCACATGACTCAAAGACCCCACCATACATCACAATGTTAGACTTTCTGGTGTGGCCCAAAGCCCTCAGGAAAACTTTTATCAGGCAGGACATTCCAAGGGCTTAGAGATTGCCTCTTAAGAGCTGAGCACAAAGTCCAGGCCTCTCTTTAGGCAATGTGAAATTATTTATCGCACACATATCTAAGGTCACACCTGAGAATGGAGACACATCTGGAAATGGAAGTTCCTGGAAAGGTGGCTTAATGTAATAGGCTCTAGAATTAGAAAAACTTAGACCCATATCTTGACTCTGCCCCTTAGCTATTTGAACTTGGCCAAGGCTCTGTTTTTATTGGTAAAACAGAGATAATAAGACAGAGGTCATAGGGTTATTGTGAGCATTAAATAAAATAACTCAGGCAAAGCACTGAGATAAGTACCTTTAATAAATGGTGGCTATTTTTAAAAATACTTGTTGATTGATAGATCTTTTATTGCTGTGAGCACCCATGCATTTATTGACCTGACCATGTTTGTGGTATACCACCTGATGTCACCACATGGTCTTAGACTCCCCTGATGGCAGGGCATAGTCCTCCTTAGGGCATGAGTGCTAAGAGATGGTTTCTTTATGGGAAAATAAGTAAAACAGGAATCTCTCAGCCAGGCAGTAATAACTTGTGGTAATGTTTGAAGGGCAGAACAAGCAGGTTTCAAAGGGTGAAAAGGTAGCACAGCTTACGCTCTTGAAGACTGGCACCCATGGTGGGTCAGGATTCATAGACATCTCAAGGCCCATATCATTTCATTGCCTCCCCAGCAGCAGGAATTCACGTTCTCGTGCTCTGCTGTTGATAGGGTTCAGTGACACTATTCCCACTTGCTGTACCTTCAGATCAAATTGAACATAGAGAGAGAAGGTAATTGGTTGGACTTTATTACCTTCACCTCTATTGGACTTAGCTCTCATACCAAGACACACCTGGCCAGCTTGCGGGATGGATGTGCCTGAGTCAGAAGCCTGCTCCTGGTCCAATCAGCTGTGGCTCAGGAAGCAGCATCCATGTGGTAGCAGGAAGGAAATTTGGGATTAAGGAATTGTGGTAGGCAGCCTCTACAATGGCCCCAGTGAACCCCACCTCCTAGTAGTCACACCCTTATGTAATCCCTTCCCTTGATTGTGGACTGGATTTTTTGACTGGCTTCAGTGATGGTATGTCACTTCCAAGATATTAGGTTATAAAATGCCTCTGGCTTACATCTTGATTACTTTCTGTTGCTCTCTCTCTCTCTCTTTTTTTTTTTTAAGATGGAGTCTTACTCTGTCACCCAGCCTGAATGGAGTGCAGTGGCGTGATCTCAGCTCACTGCAACCCCCACCTCCTGGGTTCAAGTGATTCTTGTGCCTCAGCCTCCCAAGTAACTGGGACTACAGGGCTATACCACCATATCCTGCTGAATTTTTTTTTTTTTTTTTTTTTTTTATTTTTAGTAGAGATGGCCTTTGGCCATGTTGGTCAGGCTGGTCTCGAATTCCTGGCCTCAAGTGATCTGCCTGCCTTGGCCTCCCAAAGTGCTGGGATTACAGGCATGAGCCACCAAGACCAGCCTCTTGCTCTCTTTCTGATTACTCTTTCTGAAGATTCTAGCTGTCGTGTCATGGAGGTAGCCCACATGAATAAGTTTGGAAGCAGATCTTTGGAGGCCTGCAAACAGCCACATGAGTGGGTTGTGAATCAGCTCTTCTCCCTTTGAGCTTTCAGATAAGACTGCAGCCCTGGCCAGAGACCTTGAGCCAGAAGCACCAGCTAAACCAACGTAGATTCTTAACCCATAGGAACTGTGAGGTAATTGATACTTTCTGTTTTAAATGGCTAGGTTTGGGATAGTCTGTGAGTCAGTCACAGATCAATACTACAGGAATCACATAGTACTGCTGCCGTCAGCAGGGATTTGTGGGAGAGGTTTGGCCTGTGCAGTTCACACATCCATGTGAAAGCATTAAGGGTAGCTCAGATTTAAAACAGTGACTCCCTGAATGAAGGCAGTGTCCTGCCATGGAGAACAGGGATGGGCTTGGTGTGCAATCCACATTTGTTGGTTGAAGAGCAGTGCCCTCACTGTAGAAGAAGACAGGTAACAGTGGCAATGTGTCAGAATAGTCACATCTAGACATTCCTCTCACAAACGCTAGGTAGCAGAAATAAAGCTCTCGTTGGCTGAGATCCCTACACACTCCGTGTATGCAAATCAGGACATGGATTCCTTGCCAGCAAGACTTCAGGTGGACCTTTCTTTCCCTTTGAGTATAGCAACCAGTGGTTTCTTGATCCTTTTCAATCCATAGGATGGTTTCTGAAGTCTTTCTTGGAGCAGTTGTTCTGAGAAATGGTTTCCAAAGGATGGAAACAAGTGAGTTCTGAGAAGTTACATCTCCTTTTGTTTGTTAGGGGGCTGTGTAGACATGACTGTTCTGACACCCAGCTCTAAGCCTGGCCCACTCAGTCAGGTAATAGAGACCTGACACTGCCGTGTCCACTCAGCTGCCCCTCCTACAACCCAGTTTGGAGGAGCATGCATTCTTCGTAACATTTTCACACCAGGACAACTTTGTCAAAAGATTTTGTGGTTTTGCGGTTGTATAATCGAATCTGGCCACTTGCTTTCGTGAGGATGTCTCCAACTCTACAATATGTATCATAGCACCGCAGCTAGCTGGCATTTTGAAGGCAGAGATTTGGTCTCATGCATCCTGTCATATTGCACCCAAAGGCAGGTGATCACATGTGCTCCTTGGACTCATGCAAGGAGCCACGCAGATTCACATGTACAGAAATATGTTTGTTGCCACCGTTCACTCAGATGTGCCAAGAAAATGTAGCTTTTTAATTTCTCGTAACTGATCTGCTCTTCATCACCAGCCCCTATCCCACTGGGTAACTACTAAGAGAAAGAAAAGTAATACTTGCTCAGCGTATGGTTTCATAGCTTATTTGGCCACAGGTAGTCTTGCTTCTAGATCACTCAGGCTCTTTCTGGTTTCAAGTTAAGTTGTTCAGATTTCCTCCACAGCTGGTTCCTTTTCAGGATGGTGCATGGGAAGGTAGAGAGTCTTCAGGAGTTGGTGGTGGCAGAGATGGGGGACCCGGAACCTTTGTTCAATCATCTCACTCACAATATGGATTGAACCCCTGCTATGTACCAGGTGTGTTCTGGGTGCTGAATATATAGCAGTGAACAAAACAAAGTCCTCACCCTCTGGCTTCATGGATCTTATATTCTTCTGGATGTGCAATGGATAATAAATAGACAAATAATTTGCAATGTGTCGGGGAGATGAGCAATACAGCAGGTGGAGAGGCAGGCTGAGGGAAATAGGGCGTGCAGGGTGAGACCATCATTATCCAGTAGTGTGGGCAGGGAAGTCCCCATTAATACGAAGCCATCTGAAGCTAAGTCCCAAAGACACTGAAGGTCTGAATATGGGGAAGGGCCTTCCAGGCATAGAGACTATCAAGTGCAAAAGGCCTCAGGCAAGAGCATGTGTGATGTCAGAGGAAGAGCAAGGAGGTCCAGCTGGCTGGACTGGAGCAGGTGAACGGGAGAGGCAGTGGGCAGACAGACTGTGGTGGGCCTGGAGGACCATGGGAAGGAGTTTTGCTTTTACTCTAAATGAGATGAGAAGACAGTGGAAGATTCTGCACCAGGTAGATTTTAGAGGTCTCACTATAGCTGCTGTGTGGAGAATAGACTGTAGAGAGCAAGGGTAGGAGAAGAAAGGTGAGTTAGGAGGCAACTGCAAAATCCTGGGGTAGATGACAAGGGCACAGGCCAGGGTAGGCAAGGTTTACTAATGGCAGGGGAGAAAAAGGGACCACACATGTTTTGCGGGATTTCGTTGAGCAACTAGAAGACTGGTGTTTCCATATGGAAGAAAAAGGGAAGACTGAGAGGGGGCAGTTTACTAGGGACAGAAGAGGTCAAGGAGTTCAGTTTTGGAGATATATATATATATTTTTTCAAGATGGAGTCTCACTCTGTTGCCCAGGTTGGAATGCAGTGGTGCGATCTCGGCTCACTACAACCTCCACCTCCCAGGTTCAAGCAATTCTCTTGCCTCAGCCTCCCAAGTAGCTGGGACTACAGGCATGTGCCACCGTGCCCGGCTACTTTTTTTACTTTTAATAGAGATGGGTTTTCACCATGTTAGCCAAGCTGGTCTCGAACTCCTGACCTCAGGGGATTCATCAGCCTCAGCCTTCCAAAGTAAGTGCTGGGATTACAGGCGTGAGCCACCACACCCAGCTCAGTTTTGGATACTTTTATTACTTATTTATTTATTTATCTATTTATTTTTATTTATTAATTTTTTTTTTTTGAGACGGAGTCTCGCTCTGTGGCCCGGGCTGGGGTGCAGTGGCCGGATCTCAGCTCACTGCAACCTCTGCTTCCCGGGTTCAAGCAATTCTCCTGCCTCAGCCTCCTGAGTAGCTGAGACTACAGGTGCACACCACCACACCTGGCTAATTTTTGCATTTTTAGTAGAGAGGGAGTTTCACCATGTTGGTCAGGCTGGTCTCGAACTCCTGACCTCAGGTGATCCACCCACCTTGGCTTCCCAAAGTGCTGGGATTACAGGCATGAGCCACCATGCCCAGCCGATACTTTTATTTTGTAAGTGGAAATGGTGAGGAAGGAACTGCCTTTAACAATCTGGTGTTCAAAGAAGAGCTAGGACTAGAGACATGCACGTGTTTAAAGCTGTGACATTGGATTATATCACTAAGAGAGGAAGTTAGGAAGTCCAGAGTTTAGATACCAAGAAGAATAAAGGATATAAAGGAATAAAGGATTATCTGCAAAAAGGACTGAGAAGTATGGCAGGGCCCAGTCATTGGCCCTGGTCTCAAAGTCTGTGCCCTTAACAGTCCCTTTTTCCTGACCACAAACCTCTATGGGTCCCCAGCCCTCTCAGCATCCTCTCTGGGTCTGGTAAGATCATCTGAGTCCTCTGCTCTCCTGAGCCAGCAGTGGAGAGCTGGGAGTGCTGCCCCAGGCTCCCTCATCCAGGCACTTCCTCAGCGGATGCCTTATGACTGCTTCTTGTCACCCTGAAGAAGTGGGACTTTAGTTGGGAGCTGGGAGCTTCCTCCAGGACATGCCCAGGTATGTGTGACACAAGCCCACCTTTCACTTTAACATTCGCAGGTTCCCTACTTCTCTCCCCTGCTCTTCACCTGTGGGCACGCATGTGCCCTCGCACATAAGCGTGCACGTGCACACACACACCTACCTGTCTGTCCCTAGGAATGCAAACCTATGTGATCTCTTGTCCCTGCTCTGTCTCTTTGTATCCCTCATATGCTTCTTTCTAGCACCCAATGAGATGGGTCTTCTCTCTGACATGGACCGTCCTTTCCTAAAATTTATCCATCTAGCCAGCCAGGCAGGGCTTTCAATGCATTAAAGGAAGAGTTCTAAAATTTAGAAATTCCTGCTCTTTTTCCACAAAGCCTAGCTTTCAAGAGAAAGCTCCTGATTAAGTGGCCAAGTAAGTGAGATTTGACACCAAAAGGTGCTTGGTTGCCTCTTAGTTCTCCATGGCTCTCACTTTCTCCTTCCCTGGGGCAGTAGACTCCTTGGCTCAGACTTGGAGGGGAAGAGCTGAAAAGAATATGAGTTAAGGGAAAAATGGGCCAGATGGGGTGGCTCACGTCTGTAATTGCAGCACTTTGGGAGGCCAAGGCAGGTGGACTGCTTGAGGCCAGGAGTTCAAGACCAGCCTGGGCAAGATTGCAAAACCCCCTCTACTAAAAATACAAAAAATCAGCTGGGTGTGGTGGCGCACACCTGTAATCCCAACTACTTGGGAGGCTGAGGCATGAGAATTGTTTGAACCAGGGAGGCAGAGGATGCAGTGAGCCAAGATCATGCCACTGTACTCCAGCCTGGGCAATGGAGAGAGATTCTGTCTCCAAAAAAAAAAAAAAAAAAAAAGCGGGGGCAGGGAGGGGTGGGCGGTGGTGGTGACGTGGAAATGAAATTGTATCATTTTAATATTTTAATAATCAAAATACGATTCTCTTCCCAACTCAACCCTCTGTACCCAGATAACAATCTCCTTGTCCCTTTCACTTTCTACACATCTAAAAGAGAAGGTAAAGAGGGAAATTCTGAATGGAAAACTTTAGAGGCCACACTGGCTGGGTAAGTAGGGCAGAGACCGAGTGAGGGCTGAGAAGAAAGGGAGCAAACAGTGGACAGCAGGAGAGGATAGATGAAGTCATTGGACAGATAATCTGAGCTGCGAATGGAAGGCAAGAGGGAGAATCTCAGAAGCTTCCTCCTTGGTCTTCACCAGGTTGGGAATGGGTTGCCGAATGGGAGAGGGCATATTTTAGCATGTAAGTTCCCCAACCCTGGAGTCAAGTTCAGAGAGAGGGCTGGAGAACTCAGCTCCATGGCATGAAGAGGGAAGCTGCAGGGAGTTGCTACTGAGCCCAACTGAGATTTAGCACATTGATTTTTGCCTTTATTTTTTTCTAGGTGCTGCGGTTTGTGATTGAGTGGGGAGGTTGGGGAGGACAGCCAAGGCTTTTACAGATGCCAATACTCTAGCAAGAAATAAGGAAGAGTGGCTGCTAAAAGAGCTGAGATTTTCCATTCTACCCTCCTGTGCCTCATTTTTCTTTTCCTCTTTCCACTTTCTTGGCTGAGTCTGCCTGTCAGTAAGATGATCAACAGCTGTGGGAAGCACAGAGCAGGACTGGGAGGAAGCCTCCAAGCAGGAGTCAGGACGTTTGTCCTGAGTAGGGCTGATGGTCTAAACTTGACCTTGGCCACCCAGCTCCTTGGCCCAGGCCCACCTTCCTTCATTCACTGTTTCACTCTTGTATCCACCGAATACCTATGCAGTGTCTTCTATGGAGTATCCACTTAAGTCAAGCACTAGGCATCCCATTATGGCAAAATAGACATGGTCTTGACCTCAAGGGGCTCACACTCTGGGAAGATAGGTAACAATGAATAAATGGCAAGAGATCAATATGTGATTACAGATCACTGATAAGTGCCACAAAGGAAAACAAGAGGACTCTATGAAGGAGAATTAGCAGGTAGAGGCTGCCTACTTTAGATGGTGGTCAAGGATGGTTTCTCTGAGAAGAGACATTTAAGCTAGAACCTGAAGGATGATATAAAGCAGAGGTGAGACCTGAATCACTACCCACAGGGATGGTGTGCCAAGGAAAACAAGAGACAATGAGGAAATGAGCTCAGGGGGACTCCTCAAATCCAATAGAACAGATTTACAGCGATGTTCCATAGTTTTGGTTATGCTTATTCATTAAAATCCACCTGCAAGGTTGCATCTATCAAAGGAAATACAGTATCTGAATATACAATGCCCTTGACATATGCACATTAAGCTACATAGTGGTACATGTCTTCTACTTTTTAGTAGAACTTTCTAAATTAAAAGAATTTATGAATGATGTTATAAATGAGGATTTAAAATACTTTTTATAAGGCCAGGCATGGTGACTCATGCCTATAATCCCAGCACTTTGGGAGGCCAAGGCTGGTGGATCACCTGAAGTCAGGAGTTTGAGACCAGCCTGGCTGTTTCAACAGAGTGAAACCCCGTCTCTACTAAAAATACAAAAAATTAGCCAGGTGTGGTGGTGTGTGCCTGTAGTCCAAGCTACTTAGGAGGCTGAGACATGAGAATTGCTTGAAACCAGGAGGCAGAGGTTGCAGTAAGCTGAGATCATGTAACTGCACTCCAGCCTGGGCCACAGAGTAAGACTCTGTCTCCAAAAATAAAAATAAAAAAAATACTTTAGATAAAAAGTCAAGAATCCAAGATGCTTGTGGCATTAACTGTCTTCCTCATTTCCATTAGAGAAAGCCTCATATTTTTCATAAAAAATAGGAAACTGAGTGTGTTCCAAGATCATCCTTATACAGTGGTGACATTCTTATGTTGTAGCATTTGAGCTATCACCACCAAAGGTCATTAAATCCATGCCGTGTATGCTTGTGACTATGGTCTCAAATATTCTTTCCTTTTTTTTTTTTTTTCCTCCTAGTCTCTATCTCTATATCCATCATTCAATAAATACTTAGTAAATACCTAATGTGTGCCAGACAACATTCTTGCTGGGAACACAGCAGTAAACAAAACAGAACAAAACAGACTAAGTTCCTCTTCTCATGAAGCAGGAGCACAGATCATGGAGACCACAATAAGAACTTGGGATTTCATTTTTGGTAAGATGGCAATCATTTGGAGAGTTTGATTAATGTAATCTGATTTCCATTTTAAAATAAAAATGTTGTGACTGCAAATAGATAGTAGGGAAGCAAGGCTGGAAGCAGGGAGGGCAATTAGGAGACTTTTGCACCACCATAGGGAAGATAAGTTTGTCACTTGGAACAAGGTGGCACAGCCTGATGGTAGAGGTAGCTGATTTCTGGACATATTTTGAAGGTAAGGCATACAGAATTTGCTAATGGACTTAACGTGGAGCATGAGAAAAAGAGATGAGTTAAGACAAGCTTTATGTTTTCTGGCCCAAGAAATTGGAAAAATAGAATAAATGTTTATTGAAATGGGAGGGGCTTTGGGAGAAAGTTTTGGACTTGCTAGATTTGGAAGGCCTGTATTAAATTAAATAAGCAGGAGGCCATTTGCCTGAGGCTGTTTCTCTACTTTGACTCACTATGTAGCAAACTGCAAGCTAACTCAGTAAGTAAACAAACTGAAAACCTAATTTAGGAGTATATATTTTGTAACAGATAGCCCAATCTTAGCCAATACAAGCAGCTAAGCTTTAATCATGGGCAGCCAACTGATCAGACCATGTCCAAATAATGCAAACACCTAGCTGTAACCAATCAAGCTATTTCTGTACTTCACTTCCATTTTCTGTCTATAAGTACTCACTACCCACTTTGCAGGGCAGTCTCCAAACCTCTTCTAGTTCTGAGTGCTGCCCAACTCATGAATCATTCTTTGCTCAAATAAACTCTGTTAAATTTAATTTGTCAAAAGTTTTTCTGTTAACACTGATTAGGCATTCACATGGAGATGTTGATGAGATGGCAAACCATATGTGTGCCTGGAACTTAACTAACACCTACCTCACTCATAATTTTGTCCAATTCCTTCTTGGCCAGCTCAAAGTCTTTTCTATCTTGTCATGACACTTCATGATGCCTTTGAATCTGGGCACTTCTATCCTCACTCCACACTTCTGAATAGGTACAATTTCCTCTGGGTTCTCATGCTCCTCTTTTCTCCTAAATCAAAAGATGAACAGGTAGTTAGATGGTACCCCACGTTTCAAAAATGACCATTTAAATGCCGCTCTCACCTTACTTGCATCATCAACTTTTTTCCAGTATTCTACACTAAAGCAAACATTCTTGCTTAAGTTGAATTGCAGTTAAATAAACTAACTCTCAGGGCTTTGTTCTATTTCAAGCTCACCAAGCAAGCCTCTGACAACAAGGTTTTTTATCTACCTTGGTATGGGAAATGGGTATTTGGAACAGTGGAAACAAGTTATTTTTCCCCTGTAAAAATATACTGATGCTAACTTATAAACAATCTCTAAAGCTCAGTGTCTTAACATAATAACATTTTGTTTCTTGTCCACATGATAATCCAGAGTGAATCAGGCATCTCTCCTGGTGGCTCTCTTCCATGTGGTGACTCATGGATCCAGGATTCTTCTATTGTGTTTCTCCTCCATTGCAAAATCCTTTGCTTCCAGCATTTGAGACATTTTTTAAGCTATATCTACAACTGGTATATATCACTTCTGCCCACATTCACTTGGGTAGAACTCAATCACATTGCTTCACCTAACTGCAAGTGAGGCTGAGGAATATAGTCTCCCTATGTGCCCAGGCAGAAGAAACAGGATTGGTGAGCATCTTGCCCATCTCTACCACTAACAGTTTATCCCCCCAAATAAATCAATACACTGACACTCTAGTTTTGTCTTTGTTCTCTTGCGAATGTTATAGTGTGACTCTACAATGTGTGATTGCTCCTGGTGAATCAAAAGGATAAAGCTGCTGATTCTGCAATTTGAGAACCCAACCATGCTGACCTCAAAGTGTAGTCAATCCATGAAGTTCCTCCCACCACAGTTCATCCTGAACACTGTCCACCTGAGTCATCAAGAAAGGTTTAAGTACATTACCTGTGCTCTGTTTAATATGTCGGCGAAGCGTGTCCTAAATTTAGTTATTTCGAGGATCTCCTTCTAGTTCCAGAAGTAAGCCAGGTTCTACCGCTGTCAAGTGTTACTCATGGCTAGCTGAGGAAAAGGGGTTCAAAAACATTGAGAAGAAAAGGAGGGAAAAGGCTGGGTTAATGGGGACAGGGGTAAGGGGTGAGACCCCAGCTAAACAGTGAAGATAAAAACAGACATGTAAATGAGAGGAAAGAAGAGAAGGTAATGGTGAAAGTCAGTACAGGAAGGAAAGGGGTTGTAGGGGACAAACACTGAGAGCGCAAGAACGTGGATAAGGTGAAACTAAGGTGAGCGATGAGGCTGAAGAGAGGTCAGCTGCAGCGGGAAAGAGGGAAGGGCCCTTTAAGAAACACATCAAGCCACAGGTGTGGGCCACGAGGCTGGCGCAGCGCTGTCGCTCCACGCGTCGCAGACTCATCCGGGAGCGCCTTGGGAGCTGCGGAGCCCTAGAGCCTCCATCCGGGCAGCAAACCAGCTCACATGTCCCACCCGGGAAGGGCAGGGGTGGGCGGGGAATGGTGGAGGGAAAGGAGGGAAAGCGGAGAAACAGGAGGGAGGGTGAAAGCTGCCGCTGCAGAAAAGAAACGAGTAAGCCCCTTTGTGCTTGGCATGCGAGGTGTTTCCTTCCCGATCAGACTCGAAGCTGTCATCTCTCAGTCTAGGTTTAGAATAAATACAGTCGCCCACTGAGAGATGAGGCGGCGCCTGGCCGCACCTGGGAGGTACCTGGTCGCACCTGGAAGTGCCTGGTCGCACCTGGCAGGTACCTGGCCGCTCCTTTTCTGGAGCCACGGGTACGGGCCCCTCCCGGACTTTCTACTGCTCTGCAGGAGGATCCGAGGACTATAACCTCCGCTCCTCCCTCCCTTCCCCTCCCCCTCGCGCCCCCTCCCTCCTCCCTTCCTCTTCCCCTTCCTCTCCCCTTCCCCTCCCCTTCTCTCTGTCTGCTTCTCTCTTCTCTCTTTCTCTCTTGTTCTTCTTCTTTCTGGGCCATATCTGAGACTTCTCTAGGGTCCATAAACGTTACCCAGTATACAGAGCAATTAATATAAAGGGCATCACTAAAGCCACCTCAATTGAAGGTTTCTTTCCTCAGGCAGCTTGGGTGACTTTCTTCTGTTACACTAAGTCTCCTCACTGCCAAACTCCACCGCAAGCCTGTGGGTTAAAAATAAACAATTTACAACTGTTTAGAGCAGCTTTTCTGTTGGAACAGCTGACAATACATTGCACAGTTCTAAAGTAATGGAGCTGACGTTTCAAGCTCCCTAGAAAAACTACTTCATCACTTCAGCTACACATCAATGGTGGCAGTAATGGTCTAACCTTGTTTCACTCAAATATTTAAGCATGGATTGAATGCCCTTTCCATGTATCCCCAGTTGTCACCCTTCTTTGTGGCTCTTTGGGCCAGGTTCCCTGGAGCTGGAGGAAGGCATGGGCAGTTGGTGTTGTCCGTGCTTCTACCTTTGTCTGCCTCTTGGAAGCTTTGGAAACCAAGGCTCTTGGGTTGCCTGAGTTGCCTGAGTCCACCAAGCACTTTCTGAGCTCCATTCTTTTTTTTTTTTTGAGACAGAGTTTTGCTCTTGTTGCCCAGCCTGGAGTGCAACGGCCTGATCTTGGCTCACCACAACCTCTTTCTCTGGGGTTCAAGGGATTCTCCTGCCTCAGCCTCCCGAGTAGCTGGGATTACAGGCATGCACCACCACACTTGGCTAATTTAGTATTTTTAGTAGAGATGAGGTTTCTCCATATTGATCAGGCTGGTCTCGAACTCCCGACCTCAGGTGATCTGCCTACCTCGGCCTCCCAAAGTGCTGGGATTACAGGCATGAGCCACCATTCTTGTAGACCTCTTCTTCCTTTTAGTTCTTGCTCTGTTTCCTTCTTGCTCATAGGGTCTCCTGGCCCTTCCTTTACTCTAATTCCACTTATTTTAGCAACTTTGTAGCCTGCTTTCTGGAACAACTACACAAGGGAGTTCCCTTATCTTCTCACAGCTCCAGTCCCTGGCCTTGGCAATACTGGGCTTACCTGGATGCTCCAGGGCCCAACCCTGTCACCACATTACCTTGACCTACAGTGAGCCTCCAGGAAGCTAGCATCCTCTGTTGCCAAGTCCCAGCTGAGTTCTGCTTATAAATGAACATTTTTTTTTTTTTTTTGAGACGGAGTCTCGCTCTGTTGCCCAGACTGGAGTGCAGTGGCACAATCTCAGCTCACTGCAAGCTCCGCCTCCCGGGTTCACGCCATTCTCCTGCCCAGCCTCCCAAATAGCTGGGACTACAGGCGCCCACCACCATGCCCGGCTAATTTTTTGTATTTTTAGTAGAGACGGGGTTTCACTGTGTTAGCCAGGATGGTCTCAATCTCCTGACCTCGTGATCCACCCGCCTCGGCCTCCCAGAGTGCTGGGATTACAGACGTGACCCACCGCGCCCAGCCTAAATGAACATTCTTAAGAAGTTGAGTCTATTTGCTATTCCAGAGACACAGCCTAATTTCCACCTTAGTCTCAGTTTCTACTCAGGATACTGCCACTCTAAAGGAAGGCTGTGGAGCTGAGCTCCCAAAATGACTGTCTTTAGATAATAGAGTGCCTTGTAGACTCCCAGAGCTTGACTCGACCTTAGACATCCTCTAGTCCAGTGGTTCCCAAAGGAGATGCAGAGGATTAGTAGAGCTGAAACATGACAGCGAGAGGAAACCAACAGTGTTTCCGAGCATCTGTAACATTCAGGCAAGGTAGACTAGGAAAATGGTTCCATGCCCAGCTGATCATCAGGGTCACAGGGGAGCTGGGTTGCCAAGTTTCTGCTCAGTGTTCCTTTCCCTTGTCTACTGAGATTCCCTTAAATGTTTTTTTTTTTTTTAATTGAGATGGAATCTTCCTCTTGTCACCCAGGCTGGAGTGCCGTGGCATGATCTTGGCTCACTGCAACCTCCGCCTCCCAGGTTCAAGCAATTCTCCTGCCTCAGCCTCCTGAGTAGCTGGGATTACAGGCATCCGCCACCATGCCCAGCTAATTTTTGTACTTTTAGTAGAGATGGGGTTTGGCCATGTTGGCCAGGCTAGCCTCAAACTCCTGACCTCAGGTGATCCCCCTGCCTTGGCCCCCCAAAGAGCTGGGATTACAGGCATGAGCCACCGCACCTGGCCTCTAAAATGTTAACTATTTCTTCAGATTCTTTGTCCACTTGTTCTTCTGAAATTTTCTATCTTCCCTACTAATTTTTTTGGTGGCTTTCTTCTTCCTCTTCACTTACTCTATTTCCTAAAATTCTCTGCTTTTCCACCCACCAATCGAGTCCCACACAAATAGCATAGGATAGCGTAGAAATCATCATCACTTTATATTTACGATGTGTCTTCATATTTATTCTCATTCATGCTATCTTCTAAAGAACATACCATCTAGATAAGTTCTCCCTCTCTCCCATGCTCAGTTGGCACACAATGGCATGTCTATGAATGTACACATGTAATAGGATGTTTAATACCAGTCTTCCTGAGGTCTACTGTTTCCACCAAATCCCTAAAAGTAGAGAACAATGTAATAGATGTCACATCCCCCATATACTAGAAGGTGTTGAATCACATGCAAAACACCTCATGAGCTTAAGAAACCAGTGTTGCTACAGTTAGTCCATCACTTGCCATTGTCCCATGGAAGGAGTCATCCGCATGCTTACAGAGTTTTGATGCTGATATGGTTTGGCTGTGTCCCCACCAAATCTCAACTTGAATTGTGTCTCCCAGAATTCCCACGTGTTGTGGGAGGGACCAAGGGGGAGGTAATTAAATCATGGGACCAGTCTTTCCTGTGCTATTCTCATGATAGTGAATAAGTCTCACGAGATATGATGGGTTTATCAGGGGTTTCCACTTTTGCTTCTTCCTCATTTTCTCTTGCTGCCACCGTGTAAGAAGCGCCTTTCACCTCCCGCCATGATTCTGAGGCCTCGCCAACCATGTGGAATTGTAAGTCCAATTAAACCTTTTTGTTACCAGTTTTGGGTATGTCTTTATCAGCAGGGTGAAAACGGACTAAAACAGTAAATTGGTACCAGTAGAGTGGGACACTGCTGAAAAGATACCCGAAAATGTGGAAGTGACTTTGGAACTGGGTAACAGGCAAAGGTTGAAACAGTTTGGAGGGCTCAGAGGAAGACAGGGAAATGTGGGAAAGTTTGGGAATTTCCTAGAGACTTGCTGAATGGCTTTGCCCAAAATGCTGATAGTGATATGGACAGTAAGTTCCAGGTTTTGGTGGTCTCAGATGGAGTGAGGAACTTGTTGGTAACTGGAGTAAAGGTGACACTTGTTATGTTTTAGCAAAGAGACTGCTAAAGCTAGAGCATTTTGCCCCTGCCCTAGAGATTTGTGGAACTTTGAACTTGAGAAAGATGATTTAGGGTATCTGGCAGAAGAAATTTCTAAGCAGCAAAGCATTCAAGAGGTGACTTGGGTACTGTTAAAGGCATTCAGTTTTGTAAGGGAGCAGAGCATAAAAGTTCGGAAAATTTGCAGCCTGACTACATGATAAAAAAGAAAAACCCATTTTCTGGGGAGAAATTCAAGTGGGCTGCAGAAATTTGTATAAGTAGCAAGGACCCTCGTGTTAATCCCCAAGACCATGGGGAAAATGTCTCTAGGCCATGTCAGACCTTCACAGAAGCCCTTCCCATCATAGGCCCAGAGGCCCAGAAGCAAAAAACGGTTTCATGGGCCAGACCAAGGGTGCCTGTGCTGTGCGCAGCCTAGGGACTTGGTCCCCTGTTTCCCAGCTGCTTCAGCTGTGGCTGAAAGGGGCCAACATACAACTTGGGCTGTGGCCTCAGAAGGTGGAAGCCCCGGGCCTTGGCAGCTTCCATGTGGTGTTGAGCCTGTGGGTGCACAGAAGTCAATAATTGAGATTTGGGCCAGGCATGGTGGTTCATGCCTGTAATCCCAGCACTTTGGAAGGCTGAGGTGGGCCCATCACCTGAGGTCAGGAGTTCAAGACCAGCCTGGCAAACATGGCAAAACCCCGTCTCTACTAAAAATATAAAATTAGCTGGGCATGGTGGTGTGCGTCTGTAATCCCAGTGACTCGGGAGGCTGAGGCAGGAGAATCACTTGAACCTGGGTGGCAGAGGTTGCAGTGAGCTGAGATCGCACCACTGCCCACCAGCCTGAGTGACAAGAGTGAAACTCCATTTAAAAAAAACCACAAAAAACAGTTGAGGTTTGGAAATCTAGATTTCAGAAGATGTATGGAAATGCCTGGATGCCCAAGTGAAAGTTTGCAGGGGCACAGCCCTCATAGAGAACCTTTGCTAGGACAGTGCAGAAGGGAAATGTGGGGTTGGAGCCCCAATACAGAGTCGCTACTGGGGCACCACCTAGTGGAGCTGTGAGAAGAGGGCCACTGTTCTCCAGACCCCAGAATAGTAGATGCACTGACAGCTTGCACAGTGCACCTGGAAAAGCTGCAGACACTCAATGCCAGCCCATGAAAGCAGCTGGGAGGGAGGCTGTACCCTGCAAAGCCAAAGGGGCAAAGCTGCCCAAGACCATGGGAACCCACCTCTTGCCTGGATGTGAGACGTGGAGTCAAAGGAAATCATTTTGGAGCTTTAAAATTTGATTGCCCCACTGGATTTCAGACTTGCATGGGCCCTGTAACCCCTTTGTTTTGGCCAATTTCTCCCATTTGGAATGGCTGTATTTACCCTAGATACCTGTACCCCCATTGTATCTAGGAAGTAACTACCTTACTTTTGATTTTACAGGATCATGGGCAGAAGGGACTTGCCTTGTCTTAGATGAGACTTTGGACTGTGGACTTTTGGGTTAATGCTGACATGAGTTAAGACTTTGGGGAACTGTTGGGAAGGCATGATTGGTTTTGAAATGTGAGGACATAAGATTTGGGAGGGGCCAAGTGTGGAATGCTATGGTTTGGCTGTGTCACCATCCAAATCTCAACTTGAATTGTATCTCCCAGAATTCCCATGTGCTGTAGGAAGGATCCAGAGGGAGGTAATTAAATCATGGGGGCTGGTCTTTCCTGTGCTATTCTCATGATAGTGAATAAGTCTCACAAGATCTGATGGTTTATCAGGGGTTTCTGCTTTTGCTTCTTCCTCGTTTTCTCTTGCCGTCACCATGGAAGAAGTGCCTTTTGCTTCCCACCATGATTCTGAGGCCTCCCCAGCCATGTGGAACTGTAAGTCCAATTAAACTTCTTTTTGTTATGAGTTTCGGGTATGTCTTTATCAGCAGTGTGAAAACAAACTAATCAGATGCTTTGCTCTCCTCTCAAATCAGCAGGCATTGACTCAGAGAGACTGATATGTCTCTTAGGGAATATTAGGAACTACTATCTAATACTTGCTTGAAAATATAAAGGAAAAAGGCTTGAAGTGGCAGAGCAAAGAGAGAGAGAGAGAGGCAGAGACAGAGACACAGAGAATGGCCCTGGGAGCAATGTGCACTTGCACGTGTACTTGTAGAGCAATGATGTTTCCTGGTGAACCGTATGTGTGATATGCTGGATGGAGATGACCCAGAGTCACCTGCAAAGGGACCTGGCCCACAAACTCTGCCTGGTGGGATGAACTGAACCAGCAGAGGCTCTCCTTGCTGTGGAGAGCCTCAATGTTGGTAGCTGACACAACCATTGTGGGGAGTCAGCGCCTGATCTACGACAACACCATTGGGAGGCTCCTGAGGGCCATCTCAGAGAAACCACAGAGATAAAGCTTGAGTGAAGAGTACACTTGGAAACTCTGCAAGGCCACAGGCCAACTGCACAGCAGCCAGAAACTGTACCCTTTCCTGAATCCCTTTCTCCATCTTCATGAGGGCCAGAAATAGCAGCTAGCAAGTAGTTAAGAAGCCAGTGGAGAAAGAAAAGCAGCCATCTGCCCCAGTCCTGTTCGGCAGGCAGTACAGAGTTGAGGGAGCAGCAAAGCTTCAGATGGGATTAAGTATTATCTGGGACTGGGCATATTAACTATGAGAAGAAACTTACTCTCATGACTAACAGGATGAGACAAATCTTAAGACCTGCCCAGGACTTGCCAGGCCCAGGACAAAAACTAGTCTTCAGAGCAGAATCAAAGGGACATGAGGGGAGTTGAGTTCAGTGTAGCAAGGACTTATAATGGCACACAGACTATGATGAGCAGTGGAGCAGATAAGGACCTATGAAAACATTCGCTGACCTACAATTAAAATACATGGGAAGGATGTGGACTTTCTGTTTTGACTTGGTCATTCTCATGGCAGTCTTTACTATGACCAGAGGTTGGGCTTACAACCCGGAAATGGTGGATGCTTTTTAGCTTCCAGGTGCTTGATTGCCATTACGTACCCTGCCACTGATGAAATGGGAGGTGACTTGGTTATGGATTTATAATCCAAACCACTAGGCTTTCTATAGAGTGTTGAATAGCATGCTTTTCTATTCAGTTATATTTTTGCATAAAAATACAAATCTTTAATAAAACCAGATCAGCATAAACTAGTACTAGCAGAATATAAACTATTGTTTTAAATCATGAATTCTCTATTTCTGTAAGGAAATAGGAATATCTAGATATTTTCTTTCTAGTCCAGAGGTTCATGTATGCATAAAAAAATGCTAGGACCTTGTTAAAATACAGGCCTAGGCCCTGTCCACAGCGATTCTGGGTTAATAGTCTTGGGACAGGACTGAGGAATCTGCATTTTGATGAGTACTCAAAGTGACTCTAATGTCTTTTGCAATTTAAGAAAGATTGTTTTATTGGGTACAACGTACACTACCCAGGTGATGGGTGCATTAAAGTGTCAGACTTCACCACTATACAATTCATCCACATAACCAAAACCACTTGCACCCCAAAAGCTATTGAAATAAAAAAGATTGTTGTAATTATTAGTGATGATATTACCACTCTTTGTTCAGTCTAACCCTTTGCTTTTACCTTGTACTTAAGTGGGACTAGTTTACCTTGAATTTTTTAGGTTAACATGAGAACATTTTGAGGAGCATTCAGCTTTAGCAACTTTATTAGACATCAAACCTATTAACACTTCTCTCATATAGGAAAATAATAAATTTGTTCTATTTACCTGACTTCAAGTTTATTAGAATACATATTTGCCTATTTTTTTGTGGCTCCTTTTCTGCAGGTGACAGAAATAAATAAAATGACCAGTTTAATTGTAGCTTCACAGTGGTTTCCCTACCAGAACTACCATACCAATTAATAACAAACAAAACTGAAGTGTATTCACTAAACACTTTCCAAAGTACAGATCACACACACGGGATTAAATACAAGTCTGCCTCTGATATATGTGCCTTAAAAGCTTGGGGTTTAAAAATCTAAGCTATCCCAGTTCATTTAATTGGAATTTAACAGGATTTTGAAACAGATAAGGTAATTTCTTCACACACTCAGAGATCGTCAGAAACAGGTGTGATTAGAATAGTAAAAATCAGGACGGAGGAAATCTATCTAGTTCAAGGATTTAATCAGAGGCTCCAGTCAATGACCTATAAAGTCCTTTTTTTCTAAAATTCTGCCATTTGTTTTTCTCTATTAAATTTCTTCCTGGCTCTTGCTCATCATTCCAGCCTGTTGAGAACAGTTGAAATCTTGGTTTTGTCTTCTCTCATATTAGCTATTCCCCCAACTTCCAATTTGATACACATACGTATGAAGAGGTCCTTTCAAGCTGGTGATAAAAAAACCCAGACCAGGACAGATCCGTAACTTTACCACAGTGCAAACAGACCTATTCTACAAGCAACACATACATACATTGCCCCAACTTGCACCTGAAACCTCAATATACAGCTATAATCACACAGAAAAAGCAGAAAGGTAGCAAATATATTATTCCCTATAGTTGGTCAGAGACACATAGTAGGTGTGAGTTAGGGTTTATTAGAATACAAATTTGCCTGTTTTTTGTGGCTCCTTTTCTTCAGGTGACAGAAATGTGCCCCTACACTGAGGGTGGGGGCATCAGGATGGGACTGGAAGAAGAGTCTACGAAGGACCTCAGGGCATTCATAATAATCATGAACAAGTACACTGAGTTGACTGTTTAACAGTGGCCACGCTTCCTTCACTATGCTAACACTATGTATGCATTATCTCATTCATGCCCACAACTCCTTATAGGAGAGAACTAGTGGCTACCGGCATAGGCTTTGGTGCCAAATGGCTTGGATTTGAATCTTGACTCTAGTACTTACTCGTTGAGGCCTTGGGAAAGCTACTCTCTGCTTGAAAAGCCTCATTTGAAAATGACAATAGTAATAGCACTACTTGTGGGCTTGTGCAATTAGGTAGGGACTCTAGCTGCTTTAACAGATGAGCCCTTAAATCTTACTGGCTTAATATAATAAAGGCTGACTGCACGTGTCAAGTTGTCCAAATGAGTGTTCAATGGGCAACCTTCCACATGGAAATTCAGTTCACATTCCTTCCATTTTGTGATTCTGCTAACTACCAGATAGAGGAAGATCGTCTGGAGAAGAGCTGGGTGGATGAGGGGAGGGGTTATGGATCAGACCTAAAGGCAATACACTTTCCAGAATACCCGGGAGCCACTCATGGCAAGGCAGGCTGAAAAACGAAGTCTCTGTGTCTAGGAGGAAAAAGAAATGAATTTGGTCTCTTCCATACTTATTGGGAGATTAAACATTAAATTCCTTGAAACAGTACCTAGCACCCAGTAAGTGCTCAATAAATGATAGTGATTATTACCATTTATGTTGCGCCAGTAACGGCTTTTTTTTTTTTTTTTTTGATCCAGAGTTTCGCTCTTTTCGCTCTTGTTACCCAGGCTGGAGTGCAATGGGGCACTCTTGGCTCACTGCAACCTCCGCCTCCCAGGTTCAAGCGATTTTCCTGCCTCAGCCTCCCGAGTAGCTGGGATTACAGGCATGCGCCACCACCATGCCCGGCTAATTTTGTATCTTTAGTAGACACAGGGGTTCTTCATATTGGTCAGGCTGGTCTTGAACTCCTGACCTCAGGTGATCTGCTGCCTCGGCCTCCCAAAGTGCTGGGATTACAAGCATGAGCCACTGAGCCCGGCCAGCTGTATTTCTTATATGTCTTCCTGATGCCTATGACCAGCTGTCTTAACCTTTCACTTTAGAGTTCCCTTGGATTTAGCCTGTTGGACTGGTGATGCCTGCGGGGTTCTCTTCATAATTATTGGAAACTTCCAGGCATTAAAGCTGGCTCTGTTCTATGGACACCAACCCCGGCCTCTTTTCTGAACCTTAGTAGTCACTGGAACACTAGCAGGATATGAGAGCAGGGACAAAACTGGGAGAGGCGGTGTGGATCTGGACTGCCCCCTGAAGATCCCTGCAGCCTTGGCATGGCAGAGCCCCTCCTGCATTCCCAACATGCGGGAGGCTTTCACAAAAACCTTTGCATGAAAGTCCATGATTTAAAGTTTGTCTCTGTGCCATCATTTAATCAATAATGGGGCAAGCGACTTAATCTATATCCCCCAACCCCCAAAAACTCATAAACATAGCCTGACTAAAATGTTTCCAAGTAGGCGGGGTACAGGACCTTTGAATATGATAGTGTAGGTATTTTTTTTTCTGTCTTGGGTAAAATATTTGCCATACATGGAACAAATTGAACTGTGACTTTTGTTTTCTAGTCACTATAGTAGATATAAATCAACTTTGAAAAATTGATTATGCTTTTGTTAGCATAAGAAAATGGTTAGCATCTGCACTTGAATTCCAACTCCGTATCTTACTAGCCTTGGGACTATGGGCAAGTTATTTAATTACTCCAAATCTCAGTATCTTTATCTGGTAAATGAGGATAGTAACAGATCATAGAGTGGTGTTGCACAGTACCTGGAAATAGTAAACTCCAGAAAGGGTAGTTTTTATTTTTGTTATAATGATGACCAAAGACACACACAACCCCACACTCCTTCCCTGTAATGGTGAGGGACAGATACATGTGTTCCTCATGGCTCCCTCAAGGCCCTGAATACTCTAACTGGGGTTTTGAAGAATGTTTTGAAAGAGTTGCCTGTGGCATTCTAACTCTGCATTTTTCCCTTCATAGAAGCATCTATCTTCCCTCATTATCTTCTGTACACATCTAAGAGGGAGATACCCCAAAGAGCTAAAGTCATTATCTAAGCAGTGTGCTAGTACATAGAGGCTGAGGACTTCAGAAGGTAGGTGTTTGTGGGGTGAGCAATGCAGATGTGAGGGAAGTTCCCAAAGCAAAGCCTGGTTGAGGCTAGGGCTAGAGAATCCTAAGTGCAACCCACGTCTCATTCAGTCTCCTTGTTAATCTTCATGACGGTTCTGTTTGTTGAGAAAGGGCTCCCCACTTAGCCTCAAAAGTCTTTCTGAGGATCTGGACAGTCATGGGCTCTTATCCTAGAGAAATGCATTCATGGCCACTCACATAAAGGTTTGCAATCAATTTTAAGACTCCCATGGGGCCCATCTGTGGATCTCAGATCTAGACACACTCTTCACATGGCCCATTTGTTTCTGTATGTGGGGAAAAACAATGCCCTGAAAGCTTAGCAGAGGATGCACATGGTGAACCCTTCCAAGAGATAATGAGACTACCTTAAGGCAGCAGCACAGAGGAGAGAAAATAGAGGACTCACTTCAGTGCATAAAGACTCGGGCACTCCATATATTAGGAGGTGGTGAGGTGGAGGGAGGTTCCAAGGATGACTCCAAGTTTCTCAGTTTAGTTGACAGGCTGGTGCCATTCACCGAGACAGGGAATGCAGGGAGGGAAGGAGGACAATGATTTGACACACCTGTGGGATATCTCATGGGGATATCCCAGAGGTGGTTAAATCTGTATTGACAGTTCAGGAGAGAGCTACACATAGAGATTTGGAAGTCAACATTTATCAGAGGTCATTGAATTTATGGGACGAGATGAGAAATCGCAGGAAGACTGTATGGCATGAGAGGAGGCCAAGGTCAGAGTCCTAAGAAACACTGACAGAGAAGGCCATATTTCCCAAACCTCAGGCATTTGCAAACCCCAGGCTCATGTCACCTGTGCTATGATTTTCTTGGGATTTTTTTCTCCATTCAGTTCTCTGTTTTGTAAGTTTTGAAAGGGAACATGTTATCCCCGTAATAAATGAGAAAGTAGTATCAATTGTAATATCTACCAATGGAAATAGAAAACCAAAACCTCTTTTTCTGTATTCCTGCTGGTGACTATCGGCCAGAGAAGGCTCTATGTCTGAGACTGCTCTCTCTCTCTCTGTTTTTAGAAAAGGAAGATGAGCAAGTGTTAGAGAGGTGTTAAAGACATACTAATATGAAACTGAGATTTTCTCTTTGTTTAAATCAGAAGAATTAGAAGAGAATTTAAAAAGCATCAACGTTCTCACTATAAAACTTGTGTTTTATTAGTGTTGAAGGCTCAGATATAGAAGGTACAATTTCACGCAGCATACGCAGCTCTAGTTGAGACCTTGTACCATCTAAGATGATCTCTTCTGCCACCACAGTATGAATCTCTCACTTGGAAAAACCAGGAGAGATGGAGTCATAGTATCCGGGAGTGGAGAGGTCCAAGAGGGAGTGAGTGGTCAGTGTCCAAGGCTGCAGAGAGGCTAGGCAAAGTCAGGACTGAAAAGCAACCCCTGGATTTGGCAACCAAGGATCACTGGTGCCTTTGGCAGAGTGAATTTAATGGCATGGTGAGGGGTGAAAGGTAGAATGTAGCAGGTTGAAGAGTGAATGGGAGATGACAGTGGGAAAAATGAGCATGAGGAGCTTAGCGGTGAAGGAGAGAGATAAGGCATTCAAAGAGATGGTGTTTTGCTTATTTTTGTAAAACATGGGAGATATTCCAGCATGCTTTTAAGTATTAGGGAAGGTAGTGGATGCACAGCTGTAAGTACTGGAAAGGGGATAACAGATGAAGCAAAGTCTCAGTTTGGGGGAAGATGGGAAGGGTTCAGATCAAGAGCACGGGTGGACAGACCAACTCAGAATAGAAAATGGGTCATCTTCTCCTAGCTTTGAAGGTACAAGGTGAGGACACATGCAAGCCCAGGTGATTGCTTGAGTATAGGAGTGGAAAGTGCAAGGAGTTTACATCTGGAGCCTAGTTTTCCTCTGCTAAGTAGCAGGTGAGATTATATCTGGGGGCAGAGAGAGAGAGAGCATGAGAGACTGATTATAAGGAATTGGCTCACGTAATTGTGGAGGCTGAGACAAGTCCAAACACCTGCAGGGTAACCTGGCAGGCTGGAGACCCATAGAAGGGCTGATGTTGCAACTTGAGTCCAAAGGCAGTCTAAGGCAGAATTCCCTTCTCCTTCCGGGGACTTCACTCACTTTTCAAGTAAGGATTTCTTCAACTGATTAAATGAGGCCCACCCATATTCAGAGGGTAATTTGTTTTACTCAGAGTCTACTGATTTAAATATTAATCTCATCTTTAAAAAGTATTTTTACAGCAACATTCAGACCGGTGTTTGACCAAATATCTGGGCACCATGACTTAGCCAAGTTGACACGTAAAATTAGACCATCACAGAGTATTAATCATCCCATTTATATCAATAGTGAAAATATGAGATCATGTAGATAAGGAGAAGACTACAAAATGTGGAGAGAATGTGGATTCTAGGAGGTTCTGGCTGGTGGTAGGTGCTCTGTTGACCAGATGTTCACTCTACTTTTTTTTTCTCCTAATAAATTTAAGATTTTACCTGATTCTTGGCCACAGGGTTTTAAGGGAGCCAGAGCTAATGAAGACAGCATGGAAGGCCACAGCTGAGACCTTCCTGTGGGAGTCCACCTCACCTACAAGAAGAGCTACCATTTTAACACAGGTGGATAAACCCCATGAAAGTGAACCTCCTAAATGCAAATTCTGATCTTGAAGCCCCAGTTGGCAAATCTACTGGAGACCCTCCCTAGCAACAAGATGTAGATACTTTAGAGATAACAAACTATACAAGTTGTCTTCCATTCTTTCTCCTTCCTCTATTTTCAATACTGATAAAATACGTATACATTTATCTTGTTGAGCTCAGTAGGATTATTTAGCTTTATTTTCATGGCTGCCTTTTCTTAATATAATAGAATTTCCAATCGAGCTTATTACTTCCTCCTGAGGCCCTCTCACATCCATCCTGTCCTTGGCAAAGATCTTTGGAAACTAGCCTGGGACATACCTAGTGGTAGGCCACCTGCTCTGGGTTGAGGGTGGATCTATTCTAGTCAGAGGCTTTGTGATCTGGACAAAGGAATTGAGTCTGTGGCTGTCAAATTGTCAGGCAATACTAAATTTGGCTGGCCAGCTGAATTCTAGCAGAAAATCATGCAAAATAAGGTTTAGCAATTGGGGAAAAACGGCCCACAGGAAAAACAATAGGATGAAATTCTGTAGGACTACACGGCCATAGAATTCTAACTTGAGGGCTGCAACCAGCTATGTGACCTTGTAGTACAAGGACCAGTCTTCAGATACAAAATAGTTTGGAGTTAAAGGGATCTTTGAGAAGAAGCCATTATCCACCCCCTCCTCCCAATTTTATATGCCCTAAGAAAAAGGTTTCTTTCAACTTAGAAAGGTATGATTCTTGAAGTGCACTTCCTCCGAGTTTTCCTGAGCCGCTCAATCAAAATGACACGCACCTGCCCATCCATTCCCATTGGTTCATGCTCCTACCCTGCAGTACTGGCTTCATTATGCCTCACCTTGTACACCTGTCTGATTCCTCTTCTAGATTATCAGCACCTTGACAATAGGATCATATCTTGTGTATCCCTGAATTTCCAGAGACAATGATAGTGCCTGCCACATAATTGTTGGTCAATAAATTTTGGTTCAATAATAACAAGAAACTCCCATTTAAAAAATGTGTTATGGTTATTCTTTCTCAATCCGGATGCTCTCCTCTATACACAGTTTTATTCAGTAACTCTCTTAAAATTGTAAAGGTGAGAAATTGAACACAGTTCCCCAGGTCATTGAGCAGCACGAGATACAGGGAGAAAAAAAATGCTTTGTGCCTGAATACTTTACTTCTGGTTGGAGAAAATAAACACTGCACTGGATTATTCTTAAAGATACATCACATTACGTTTGTGATCAACTGAAATGCTACGATATTTGCATGTGGATTTCTGCAAAGCTGCTTTTCTCCCATTCTTCATGTGTGTGATTGATCTTTAACTCAAATAGTAGGACTATATATTTATTTGTTTTAACTCAAGGTAAAGTCCAACAAAAATCACGTTAAATTTGATGCTGTCAGTGAAGACATTACCAATCCTTCCTGGCTTAAGGTCACTGGCACATTTGATACACATATCTTTTGTGAGTTTTGTTGTTGTTTTTGTTGTTGTTGTTGTTGTTTTGAGACAGGGTCTCACTCTGTCACCTAAGCTAGAGTGCAGTGACTTGAAAATGGCTCACTGAAGCCTTGACCTCCCAGGCTTAAGCAATTCTCCCACCTCAGCCTCCTGAGTAGCTGGGACTACAGGCATGCACCACAATGTCTGGCTGATTTTTTTTTTTTTTCCTGTAGAGATGTGGTCTATCCTATGGTGCCCAGGCTGGTCTTAACTCCTGGGCTTAAGCAATCCGCCCACCTTGGCCTCCCAAAGTGCTGAGATTACAGGCCTGAGCCACCGCACTCCGCCCTCTTTTCTGTTTTTATCCCACTCTTTGACAATGTTGGAAGGATTCAGACTAGCTCTAATAAAAGTCACCCCCTTCCACGTTGGGTAATCAACCAACAGCTAGAAATGCACACTGAAATACTACCAGACATCCCTTATTTTACCATCTTATCCACAAAGATCTTACAGATGACATTTTAAAAACATTTCCTAAAGCACAGAAATACTTTTAAGCGCAGTAGCCCCTGAAGCTTGCCAGCCAAATAATCATTAAAACATAAATGAAACAAGGCAAGTATGGTGCATGCGTATGGTGGCCGTGGTTCCAGTGTCATTCTTTTTTAAATTCTAGTCTCCTCCCACCACCCTCTGCTTTTTAAGTAAGTCTAATTTAGCATATGCCTTGGCATTGATATTAGGCTGACTTTCCATGACTGACATCCCATCCGATGGCTATCTCCAATCTTATTTATCTCTTTCATGATTCCTCAAAAGTTAATAACTGACTTTGAGACTATACTACAAGTTATTTAAACATCCACAGATAAGGTTATTTAGACTTGAAAATAAACTTTTTGAGGCTTAATAAGGGTAGGAGAGCACTCCTGGATTCCTCACTTAAGTGGCAAGGGTCTGCTGTCAGAGATTGATTACTACTCTTCTTCTGATTTTTGCCCAATGCTTCGGGATGAGGCAATGGAACAGGCTTTGTCACCCTAAACATCTTTAACTATCAAACACAGCCACCTGATGAGAAGCTGCTTATCTTCATCTCAGGAAGCTTTAAACCTTTTCCCTGGTTGACTTGAAGATTCTGTACATCTTGGTATTCTTCCGCTTTTCTGAGGCTGAACATATTAAGGCCGTGAATGATTCCCATGGTATAAAGAGGCCAAGCTAGTTGTCACAAGATGCCAGGGACTTAGAAGAAGGAGACCTTCCAGGTCAAACATGCCAGAATTAGAGGTGAAGGTCACAGGGCAGACTCACTCCTTCCCTGATCATTACTCAAGCTGCTATCCTGAGAAGATGGTGCCAAAACAGGAGGCAACTGGAAAATATCCTGACGGGGGAATGAGTTTTCCTCTTACTCCTATAGTCCTTGTTCAGAATGTAAGCCTTGGAATTGGTAGAAGATATTCATGTTCTTGTTTCCATGAGGCGTCAAACATAATGAGATCAATAAAATATCCTAAGATTTAGAAAACCGGGTCAGGCTTTGTCTCTTCCATCTGACTCTGAAACTCCAAAAATCCATAAGCTTTCCAAAAGGGGACTCATTGCAGGGTGGGGTATTAATGCTTGAGTCTTTGAAAGTTAGCTTAGAGATAAAGTAGTGAAATGGCCTCCTTTCACAAGTAAGAAAACTGAAGCCCAAGGAGGCTTGATGACTTGCCCAAGGTCACATGGTTATGAAGAAAATGGAGCTTGCCCTCGAACCCAGGGTTTTGCAGCTTCAGGCTCCATTCTTCTTAAGGGGCTGTTGCTGCTTTTGTCCATGAGTTGTAGTTGCTCTGTCAGCCTTTATTTCTGCTCCTTCCAGTTTGAAGATGTTTTTTATTTCTAGACAATAGTGAAAGAGGAGGATTTGAATAACTCTGGCTTCTGCTAATATCATGCCGCATTTTCTAAGAGTGGAAATATAGAAAGTGGTAAATTTAGAGACAGAGAAGCCAGTCACGGAAAATCAGGGTTGAGGAGGAGAGATTTGGCACAGGTGTAACACAAAGAGACGAGAGAGGTCACGCTTGACCACAGACGGAGAGATGCAGCAGTGGACTGCTATTGCTGAAAAGCCAAAATAATACCAGGCTGTATTTATAGAAGGATGACATGCAAAGCCCACGAAGCAATCACTAGGCTACAGTCTATATTAGATCTCTATTCAATACGATGCTCAGTTTGTCACACTTTGAAAAGAGAGAGCCCAAAGAGGGTAACAAAGTAACAGAAAATCACAACTTAAAGTTAAGGAATTTGGGTTGCTAAAGGCAACCATTTTCTTGGATTCCATCCATTGTCTGATTGCTTCAACAGGCAGGAGGAAAGAGAGGAGAAAAGGGAAGGAGAGTTGTCTCAGCCAGAAATTTCTCTCCAACCTTCTGGCCTCTCAGCACAGAATTTTAGAAGCATGTTCTGCCCACTCACCTTCCGGTCAAGGTTAAGATCCCCTGCTTGATCTCTCTGAAAACTTGCAGCCTCTCATAATCAGATCTTAGGGATGGCTTCTCTACCTGTGCAGGGCTCTTACTGTATAAGTCACCACTTCCACTGCTGGCTCCAGGGACTTCAAGAGCGAAACTGGTTGAGCAGCCCCGGGCTCATGCCTGCAGCCCCACACTGACTACAGCAATCTCGTAGCCTCTATCTGATTTTTGAACTTGTTTTCAGCCTGTACGTGAAAGATTTTCTCCCTGTCTTCACCAAATCTATGCGGGAGTCTGAACCACTACCACCTTCCCCCCATGCTGAGATGCTTTCTTTATGTATCAGCACACTGAATACAATGGGGAAATATATAGGTCAAACACAGAGACTCAACATTGACTTCCAGAAGTAAAAAACTAGGATTCTTTTGATTTTAGACAATGTTTTTGCAGTATTTCTGTATTTTGGAGAAAGGTAGTGATGATTTTAAGACAATTCCTCTGTCATGTCTTCTTTTCCCTTCTACAGAGGTTTTAAGCTTCTTTATCTCCCCTGAAGAAAGCAAAGGAAAGAAAGCCGAAAGAAAGACATGCCAAGGAGAAAGAGCCTTAGACGGATCACATACCAGGTTCTCACAGGCCACTGACAGCAAGGGGAAAAGTTCGAGAGCTAGCTTTCTCCATCTTGCCCCAGGAGAAATTCCTGGGAAAAATACAAGGACACTGTGTCCCAACTATGAGGAGAAAACTTCAAGAGGCCACGTCTCCAGTGACTGATACTGGGGACCAGGTCTTCACAGGAGCATGGGCTTAGCTTGCTCCATCTGGCCCCAGAGCTTAGGAGCTCTTTTTGAGAGAGCTCTGAGGCCCACAGGTCCAAGGAAGTGCTGGGCACTGCAGAGAATGGCCGAGTTCCCAAGTTCATGCCACCAGAATTGCAAAAGATCAAGCACGTAAACATGAAGAGTCTGTGAACGGTTAGGAACACAGGCTTTGTGGCCAGACACACCTGGATTGAATATTGGCTCTATCAATTTTCTTCCCCTAGTCCAGGGCGACTCTCAACTCTGTCCAAGGACAAACTCACATACCTTCTGGAAACTGCTAGTCTCCTCTAAGATCAAACTTACATGTCTGGTGTCTTCTGCTTAATGGTTTATCTTGTACATCTTTCTATAACCAACACACATAACTTGACCTTGATTGTTTTAATGACTATATAGTATTCCACTATATGACCAGATTTATGTTCGCCATTTTCCAAGAATTAATGCTAAGTTGTTAATGATGTTTGCTATAGCAAACAATGCTGCAATGAATATATTTGCATAAGTATCTGTATACAAATATAACAAAATTTCCAGAAAGAGAATTTCTGCAAGTGCCTTTCAAATCTTGATATTGTCAAGTTGTCCTCTAAAGCACCTCCACCAATTTACCACCCACTAATGGTGCCCAAGAAGGCTTCTCTTTGATAAGGCACTAAGAAAGAACGAAAGTCATACTGAGGGAACTAAAAATGTCTTTTGCTATTCTTTTATTTTTTGAGATGGAGTCTGGCTCTGCCGCCCAGGCTGGAGCGCAGTGGCCGGATTTCAGCTCACTGCAAGCTCCGCCTCCCGGGTTCATGCCATTCTCCTGCCTCAGCCTCCCGAGTAGCTGGGACTACAGGCGCCCACCATCTCGCCCGGCTAGTTTTTTGTATTTTTTAGTAGAGACGGGGTTTCACCGTGTTGTCGGTCAGGCTGGTCTCAAGCTCCCGTGATCCTGTAATCCGCCCGTCTTGGCCTCCTAAAGCGCTGGGATTACAGGAGTGAGCCACTGCCCCTGGCCTGAGCCTCTATTTTTTTTTTTTTTTTTGGTGACGGAGTCTCGCTCTGTCGCCCAGGCTGGAGTGCAGTGGCCGGATCTCAGCTCACTGCAAGCTCCGCCTCCCGGGTTCATGCCATTCTCCTGCCTCAGCCTCCCGAGTAGCTGGGAC